>NC_138735.1:34799745-34842245 GCF_965113295.1 Leuciscus leuciscus
CAAGGTTTGGCAAGAAACCAAGGGATAAACAACTAGGTGGAGCTGGTGAACTGGAAGCCAAAGGTGGACCCAAGGTGCAAAGGGTTGCCAATAAAGGAGCCCAAGGACTGAAAGGAGCACGCGGACACAGGGCCAAATTACTAGATGGCATGGGTAGAAGAGGTGGGTGAAGGCACATCAATGAGAGGCTTCATGCTGAGTGGGAAGGATATCAGACTGGATAGGACTGTCTAAACAGCTGAAGGGGAACAGCTGGGGAGGAGGTTGCTCAACAGCAGAAACAAGGACAGGAACGGGCTTGGTGTCACGCAAGTTGATCAATCACTTCAGACAGTCCACTTCCACCAAAATTCCCTCCGGGATGAAAATAGGGACTGGCTCACACACGGTCAGACTTGGTTTGGGGGGAACAATAGTTTTGGTTCAAGAAAAACTGCTGCTACATCCATCCATGTTTGAAGTTCCATTCTTCTGTCATGGTGGTTGGAGCAAGGATGAGTTTGAACAGGATCTAGTTATAACAGTAAAACTTTGTAAATAAAATAAAAATAACAAACACTTAGGAGATTAACACGCAGGAACAGAACTACTAACGTTAAAAATGGACAAGGAACTAAAAGTATATTATACACAAAGACTAAATGAATGAGTCAACATGGGGCAAGTGGACACAATAGGTTACTATGGACACAATAGTAAATAATTTTAATTTATAAAGCACATTTACACACAGCACAAAACTGACCAAAGTGCTGTACAATGAATAACTAAAAAGACAAGTAAAAAATAAAACACATAGAATCAATAATCATAATTATATAAAACATGAATAAAAAGAAAACCTTCAATATCAGGGCACACAACACAGAAATACAGAACACAAACAGGAGTGCCAGGTTAAGGAACAAGGAAGGCCAAGGAATAAAAATGAGTATTTAACCTGGATTTTAATGCAGCAATGGAGGGGGCAGATCTAATATCCTGGGGGAGCTGGTTCCACAAACGTGGGGCAGCAACTGCAAAGGCTCTATCACCCCTCTGTTTAAGCCATGAGCGCGGCACAAGCAGGAGCCCTTTGTTTGAGGATCTCAGTGACCTTTGAACGGAGTATGGCTGTACAAGGTCGGTGATATAGGTTGGGGCGAGCCCATTAAGTGCCTTAAAAAACAAACAATAAAACTAATAGGTTGAGAAAAAAAATACAGGTTTTCATACTTAGGGTTAGTCTACAAAGCTTTACAATACAAGAGGCATACAATATCGTGAAAGATTTAAAATACAAAAGGACAAAACAAAAGCATAAAAATATTAAAGGCATCATACCATCATTGCAAAGGGACAATCAAACAAAAAGGGTCATAGTACAAAATGAGCATTAAGGGGGTGGGGTGGGGGTGGGGGGGGGGACAAAGAAACAAGGCTTAAAGGGTACAAGTGGCCAAGCCATAAATACAAAAACAAAGGTTGTCAAATCAATATCATGAGTATGACATTAATAAAAAAAAAGAAAAGAAAAGAAAAGAAAAGAAATAAAAGTGCTCCTGTGCTACAGACAGACAATAGAAGGCATTAATACAGAAAAAAAACATGAAGGACAAAGGGACAAAGCTGCTTTACAAAATATGCCTTGAAAACTTTTTTAAATGTGACTGACAACCATAAGTAGGACAAAAGACAATGGTTTAAAGGGGAAAAAAACAAAAGCAAATACAAAAGAAATATGGCCAGAGATAAATACAAAGAGGACAGGGACAAAATGAAAGGGTCCTATTTGCAAAAATAAAGAGAGACAGATAAAAACCGGCATAACAACTAAAAGCATAAAACAAAAACCATTACTAAAAATGCTGGCAGTCACCATAAAACTGTTGACCCAGGAAAGAGACCAATATACACAATGTTTCACAGGTTAGCCTTCAATTCAAGGTTCAAGGTTGGCATTGTCAGGAACTGACTGAAACAATTAGTATTCTAGACATTTAATAGTTCCTTTTTTAATAAGAACATTCTGATTGTGGTGTAGCTAAGACACAGCTGTGAGCTGATGAAACAGCTGCCACTAAAAGGTCAAACAAGGTTAGAAGAGCTTGAAATTCTGTACCATGAGCCTCAAGGTGGACGGTAGGATCAACATGTGGACTTCCATTCTGAAGGGAAAACAACCACATACCCAGCTCACCTAGAGGAAGATGCATCACATTTCAGTTAGAATTAGTACAAAAGTCAAAAGAATGATTGCACAGAAGAGAATTTCCAAGAAGTGTCACACCTGTTTTCAAACCCCTCCAAGGTCTGGTGAAGTTGCTAGAGACAGGTGGTGTCATTTTGTTCTTTGATCAAATTTAGGTCTCAGTCAATCCCAAGATGAGCCAGTATGCTATTGGCTAGAATGAAGTCAGTTGTGAGAATTTGGAACTGTCAAAACAGCTGTAAAACAATGAAGGGGTGAAATACAAAGTGTAGGTTAACAGGACATCAATAGTACACAGGTGGGCAAAAAAAAAAACCTAACTCCTCTTATCTGCATCCTTCTTCAGACCGACCACACACCGACCACACACCGACCACACACACACACCGACCACACACACCACACACCGACCACACACACCACACACACACACACACACACACACACACACACACACACACACACACACACACACACACACACACACACACACACACACACACACACACACACACACACGAGAGATCAAATAGAACAGTCAAGCACGGTAAACTAAAACAAAGCACAACACTTAAACAATCAAATGAATCCTGATAAATACACACCAATGATCAGCCATCTAGTAACTAAATTCGGGGTGCCCCTGCGTCTAGAGCACAGGTGTCAAACTCAGTTCCTGGAGGGCCACAGCCCTACAGAGTTTTTTTCCAACCCTGCTTCAACACACACAGGGCAGTTTTCAACACACACCTGCAGTTTTCAATTAAGCCTGAAGGACTTGATTAGCTGATCAGGTGTGTTTAATTAGGGTTGAAGCTAAACTCTGCAGGGCTGTGGCCCTCCAGGAACTGAGTTTGACACCCCTGGTCTAGAGTAACAGACATGTGGGAGATACATATGTAAATAAGATGGTCCATCTGTGTCATACAGTAATGAGCTGTTCAGTAAAACAGGTCTATAAGTGCTTGAAATGCTCTAGCATATGCCAGAGGATGATATTACAAATGACATGTAGTTAGTGTTAATTTAATGAAGCTCTAATAAGTTAAGCCACAGAAGTATATTTTGATGGACCCCATTGACTTCAATAGTAGGAAAAAAAAAAAACCTAGGGAAGTTAATGGGGTCCATCAACTGTTAGGTAGGGATGGCTGACGCGAAACAGTCGTCCCGAAGCTTTGCGAGATCCCGAAGCGCAGATGTTTCGAAACACTGATCCGAAGCGTGATTCAAAACACCCATGTCACGTGACTATAGCCAAACGAAGCCTCGAAGTGTTTCATCAGGTGTGGTCCGCCGAATCAGCGTTTGATTGACACGGTCGGGAACAGACCACACAATCGCACATCTGTATAAAAGTGAAATCAACGCATATTGACCTCGTGGGTTTTTGTGAGAGGAGTTTGATTTTGAGATAGCGGATTTTTGGTGATATAGTGACAGTGCGATTTGATTAGTTATATAGGCTATTTAGGCTTACATTTAAATGTACACAACACATTGACTGATAGGCTAGAGACAGACAGAGTTTACATATAGTGACACATTAATAGATACATAGATATAAATATATATAGACAGCTAGATTAATAGATAGATACGTATATATAGATTATATCTAGTACCTATCTAGGTACATATCTAGATACATATCTAGGTACATATCTAGATACATATCTAGATACATGGATAGATTATAGATACATATCTAGATACATAGATAGATAGATTCATATAGATAGATACATGGATAGATAGATTTGGATAGATAGATAAAATGGAGGCTCCCCAGAAGAGATGCCGTACATCTGTGGTGTGGGAGCATTTCCGTTTAGAAACCCCAAATAAAGTGCGATGTGTGTATTGTGATCGGCAGCTAGCCTACTGCAACAATACATCATCCATGATGCGCCATTTGAGGAGAATTTGAAATTTGCGTATTTGCCCAGAACTCATGATCCACTAACTTACTGGAAAGAGAGAGCAGTAATCTTTCCTCATTTGTATGTCCTAGCTAAAAAATATCTTTGCATGCCAGCAACAAGTGTCCCTTGTGAGAGGATTTTTTCAAAGGATGGAGAAATTATCTGTAAAAAAAGAAGTAGGCTAAGTCCTTCCACAGCAGAGAAATTAATATTTTTGAATAAAAATCTCTAAAAAAGTGAGACATTGTGGCTTGATTTCTTTTATTAATATTCATTTTGCAGGACCAAAATAACATTATGCACAGTGAGGAGCCTATAGGTTACAAGCTTCACATAGGCCTATTAGAAAAATACAATAATAAAAAAACAAAAAAAAATTTTAATGGCTCGTTGTCAAGGTTGTTTCAGATCAACACCTGCAAGTGACCACTAGGTGTCACCGTTGAGACGGGTGTCGGATTGATTCGAAGCCTCGAAACAATATGGCCCATTTGGTTCAACTGTTTCATTGCTTCACGAAGCCTCGATCTGCCCATCACTACTGTTAGGTTACCGACATTCTTCAAAATATCTTGTGTTCAGCAGAAGAATTAAATTTATACAGTTTTGAAACAACTTGAGACTGAGTCCATTTTTAAGTGAACTATTCCTTTAAGCCTTGTCTGTGAAACCAGAAAATAGACAGAATTTTAACTCACTAATTCCAAACTCCAGCAGCTTCCTCACTCTCCAACTTCCATCACAGACACATCCTGTGCAAGATCAGCTTGTGGGCATTTATACTCCTGAGCACAACCATTGACAGACATGCAAACAATCAGGAATTAAATTCACCTAACAATTAATAATTATAATAAACTTTTTGTACATGTCCTAACCAACAAATTATTTAACAGACATTTTTACACATTTGCTCATTGAAAAATGTTTAATTTTAAAACAACAAACAACCCCCTTCATCTTCTACACTTGGTGTCTCCCACCTCCCATGATGCACCACAGCAAAGATATAAAAGTTAAATTCAGAAGCTGTTCAGGTTTTTTAGCTAATTCTAGCATGTGGTCACATTGGGTGGCTTTCTGTTTGTTTGGCCTGGTTTTTAATGAATTGTGCAAAGTAGCAAAGCTCAACTTACTGTAAGTTTTACTCTTAAATTGAGATTTAGAAAGATCCATAGCCTAGGGATGGGGAAATGAAGCCTCATGAATCACTGAGGCTTTCCCCTGACTGTTCCGGGAAAAGATTCAAAGCATCGAGAGTGTCGAGAACAGCGCCATCTGGTGCTTATTTAAAATAAAGCAGCCAGAAGCCTGTGTTAGAAGCTCTGGCAGATGAAGCAACCACAACACACTCCATAGTTTCAATGTTATGTGTAATAAAAGCCTTACATGTTTGTGTTTGATTTGTTCATTAAATAAATTAATTTTCCCATTAAAGTGTGACAATAAAATATAATATAAGCTTATATGATTCAATAAGATTTAATGTAGGCCTACTCTCTCTCTCTCTCTCTCTCTCTCTCTCTCTCTCTCTCTCTCTCTCTCTACACACACACACACACACACACACACACACACAATGAATAAGGACATTGTCTGATAGGATCATCTGTTATTAAATGTGCTTATGACACTTGTTACTGATAGAGCTTATGTAACTGTAGGAATGACAGAAATGTGATAAAGTTTTTAATTATTTTAATTATTTTTGGCTGTTGCCATTGCTCTAAATACAAACCATTCACCAAACACAAACACCCCTCTCCCCTAATCCCACCCTAAACCCAAACACCAACACCAAATTACCTAAAATCACCAAAAAGTGCAAAGATTTTACAAAATCAAAAAGACACAACAACAAAAAATAATAGCCTAAATAGGCCTAATGAAAAATAAATGTTGCTTATTTAAATGTAATATATTGATTAACTTTCAAAGTACAGCACTCTCCTCACAAACTCATCAACCAGACTGAGGCAACAATGACTCGTTAAATAAGATCTGGAGTTCGAGCCTTCTGACACCCAAAGCGAAACGCGCACGTGACGGGACATAAAGTGAGGCTTCGTTTGTCGTCGATCACGTGACTCTAGTAAACCAATACACACCCCGATACGGGGCTTCACTAGAAATTGTGTCGCTTCTGTGATACGCGCATCGGAGCTTCAGTGTCATATGTAACATCACTACCATAGCCTGTTTAATGAAAAAAAAAACAAAAAAAATGAAGGAAGGAATTATTTTGATCTACTGTTTTGGTCTGTTTTTCATTAGTCGGGCTGCGATGATGCACAAGCTCACCTGCTGCTCGTCTGCCATATGCTTTCTCTGCCAGGATTTATATGAATGATAGGTTGGAACTTTCTTAATAGCCTACTTATTTTCTTAATATATTTGATAAAGGGACTTTTGACCATGTATTAGGCTGTCCGCAAGTATTGTTATTGAAATATAACACGGGAGCATTAAATAAATCTTTGTGAGCAGCTAATATTTTGATTATTTATCCCTCAAACCCCTTTCTATGGTCTTTTGATATGAGCTCATCAATGTTTACTGACTGATGATAGTGCATTGGAACATTAGCACTTGACACCTGCATCTAACACTTAAAACACTTTAATTTCCTATTATCAATGTAAAGCTGCTTTGGAACAATCTACATTGTTAAAAGCTCTATATAAATGAAGATGACTTGACCGCTGTGTAAGATTTGTCTCTATCTGTTGTAATTTGCTAGCTATATTGATACTGAAACTCGGCTGACCATAACAAAAAATAGTGTCATTGTTCAGCTGAGGTCAGGTCAGTTCCTTGTCTAAAGATCATCAATTATTAAATGAGTTAATTTCATCTATAAAGTAGTTCTGTAGAAAACCGCGATGTCATCATCAGCTCGGTTCAGTTTTCATCCAATAGTGTCACCAAACAAAGCAACATGGTTTGGTTATGATTGAAAGACATTTTACTCTGTTCAGTGTGGTCACTGAAAAGGGGTTGGGTCTCCTAATTTTAAACTCTTCTCAAAGTTAACCAGAGAGTAAAAAAATAAATAACGGAATCTTATATTTAAGAATCTTTTAGTCCTTTAGTCATGTCAGAATTTGCAAATGGTCTTTCCATAGATCTTTTGATTTGACTTATATTTCCAGTTTTAGAAAATATATTAGATTTTTCAGTGTCATAAAACTGATTCTTTTTAAATTATTCTTTCCAACTAAGGAATAGATCTTGGTTGTGTGTTTTTGGCTGAATCAGACCATTTGTCTGTGTCCAGTTCCTTTTCTTATATGTTATGAGTGTAAAGTATCGTAAAGACGAGAAGAAATAGATCGCCCTTTTTTAACGGACAGAGTGATTCCACTGAGAGTGAGTTTACCATCGACAGTGATTCGAGTGCACACGCTTCAACTTCTTTTTTGGACAGACGAGCCCCTCCACGGAGACTACAAAGAAGAAATGTCGAAGAGGTTCAAGAGCCTCAAAGAAGTTTACGACCGTGGACTCGCAGCTTCTCAAAGAGACGGTAATCAATATTTCTGAAAAGGAACTATCTGATGATCAAACTGCGATTTTATCTAAAGGACTATCTTTTGTGCCTACTAGTGGTGTTAATTGTTTTGGTCTTAAAGTAGATCTGTTCAAATGTTTTAGACAGGTGAAATTACGGTACCTTTTCTCCAAATCAGAGTCTGGTTCATCTAGGACACCTTTTAGACCTAAAAGTAATTTTTGCCCTAATGTGTCTAACCATACTATTCATACTTTTTGTCGTTTGGTCGAACAAGAGGTGATGGAAGCTTGCTCTTCTAGTAATAAAATCTCTCATAATTTTTCATTGAATGAGAAAAAAGCTTTGACCGAATTGATAAGTGACCCAAGCATTATTATAAAACCTGCTGATAAAGGAGGGGCGATAGTAGTCCAAGATACGAAAAAATACCAACATGAAATTCTTTCACAATTACAGAATACTAAGTTTTATAAAAAACTT
This sequence comes from Leuciscus leuciscus, assembly GCF_965113295.1. NCBI lineage: Eukaryota > Metazoa > Chordata > Actinopteri > Cypriniformes > Leuciscidae > Leuciscus > Leuciscus leuciscus. The sequence continues at coordinate 34,807,856 of NC_138735.1, forward strand.
CTCAGTGATCCTACCAATACTTATCGATCTGAGATATTGTCATTTTTAACAAATACTAAAACAGAGGGTTGGATATCTCAATCGGAGTTTAATTTCTTGTATTGTCAACACCCGATTAGACCTGTTTTTTACACTCTTCCTAAAATTCATAAGAGACTTATTGACCCTCCAGGTCGTCCGATTGTGGCACAGACTAATTCCCTCTTATCTCCTTTATCTCAGTATGTTGATTTTTTTATAAAACCTTTTGTTTATTCGTTACCATCTTACATTCGGGATTCTACTGATTTCATCAATAAGATTTCATGATTTACCAGACATTTCCTTATTATTAACTTTGGACATAACTAGTTTATATACTAACATTTCACATGATAAAGGACTTATTGCCCTCAGACATTATCTTTCGTTACGCGAGGACTCTAGTCCACCTTCAGACTTTATCATCGAGATGGCCTCGTACCTGTTGAAATATAATTATTTCAGTTTTGATAAAGATTTTTTTCTTCAGAAAAGTGGTACAGCAATGGGCTCGAATTTTGCCCCTAAAACTATGCCAATCTATTCATGGGGTTTTTTGAGGAGAGTTATGTATTGAATACAGAAAAGAATCCTTTCTATTCACAGATTATCAAATGGTATAGATACATTGACGATATATTTTGTATTTTTTTGGGTGATCATGATGAGGCTCGAATTTGTGACATTTTTGAATAACTTTGTTGACGACTTGGAATTTACCTCTGAAATTAATTAGTCTAGAGTACACTTCCTCGATATGTGGGTACAGAAGAACGAAGGCAGTTTGATTACAACTTTGTTTACTAAAGAGACTGTTCGTAACACACTTTTACTTGCTACCAGTTTTCATCCGACTTAAAAAAAAAGGATTGCCTAAGAGTCAGTTCTATAGATTGAGGAGGATTTGTTATTCTGATTCAGACTTCATTGAGAAATCGAATATTGTGAAAAATAAATTTTGGAATAGAGGTTACCCTTCAGATTGGGTTGAGGAAGCATTTAATACAGCTTTTAAAAAGACACGGTCTGAATTGCTAAAAAAGAAGACAAAAAAAGCAAGAAAGTATTCTTTTACTTGTATTACAACGCATTCACCTAAGTCCTACTTGATAAAATCAATTTTTTAAAAACATTGGCATTTGTTGTCTTCTGATCCGGAGTTGAGCGAAACTTTTAGGCATCCTCCTCTGATTGTATATAAACGTGCTAGGAATTTGAAAGATAGCTTGGTACATGCTCGTTTTCAGAGCGTTAGTCCTCGTGCATCTCAGAGTTTACTCAGTCCTATACAGAAGGGCAATTATCGTTGTGGGAATTGTGCTCAGTGTAATAATACATTCAAAACATCATTTTTTTGTCATCCTAGAACTGGTAAAAGATATAACATCAAATCTGTGATTACTTGTGTCTCTACTCATGTTGTGTATTTGATCCGTTGTCCTTGTGGTCTAGGTTATATGGGAAAAACATCACGTCAATTAAAACAAAGAATTGGTGAACATAAGAGTTTTATCAGAAGAAAAGATATGAATTATCCAGTTGCGGCACATTTTTTAACTTTGAATCACGATGTTACCGCTTTACGCTTTTGTGGGATTGAAAAAGTAAGTTTGCCACCTAGGAGAGGTGACATTGAATTGCTCCTACAGAGACGCGAACTTTTTTGGATTTACACCCTTCAAACTTTATCACCTAAGGGTATGAACGATGAAGCATTATTTAATGTAATGTTATAGTGATATTTTGTAACTGTTTTGAGTGACGTGTTTGTTCTACTATGTATTCTCAATGAGTTTTAGTGGCTATGGAGCCTTGCTTATTGTTGTAAATGTTTAGAATTACAATTTGATACTGTGTGATGATGACGTGTTGATTATGTGTTCTCGATGATCGTGTTAACCTACAGGGGGATCTTTGTTGATTGTTGTAACTATCACATTTTGTAATTGTTTATGATGTGGTTAATTATGTACTCTCAATGAGCTTAATTGTTTACAGATGGAGCTCTGTTGGTTAGTCATGTGTTTATCTTAAAAGAGATGAATTTGAACATTTGTATATTCCTGATGAAGGTCGTGTGACCGAAACGTTGATAATAAATTCAATTTAATTGCAAGTAATGATAGTGTGTGGGAGTTCCTCATCTACTGAAATGACCTACTTATTTGGTCTTGTTATCCTAAAAAGCAAAAAATAAAAATAAAAATAAAAAAAGCAGATTATGTGTGTTTGTCTATTTGTTGGGTTAGGGTTAAGTTTGACGCATCTCCCGCTCTGACTGTGTCCCGCTGAAGATCATGCAGGATCAAGATAAACTAGGGCTGATGCTGGTGTGTCTGTCAGAACTGTTTTTCTTCTAAGACTGACCGTGTTCTTCAGAAGGCTGTCGGTGAAGATCCAGCGCTGTGTGTCCAGAGAGCGATCAGCCGGTCAGAACTGAACCTAGAGCTCGAATCCGCACATGAACAAACACTTTAGACTGAGGAGAAAAGACTGACTTTAAACCAAGACAGGAAAAGACATGAAGACATTTATTTGCTGAAAGCTTTGGTGCTTTAGACGACTGATTCACTGCGAAACTACGACCAGACATGCTCAAGTCTATGGCAATGACTTACATAAGAACATATACACAGTGTTTATGGCAAAAATACTTTAAAAAAAAATCCTAAAATCCTAGTTTTGTAATTTGGACAAAAACCCTATCTGCCCCATTATTCATATAATTGATATTAAAGAACTTGTGTAGTGAACTGAATGGCAATATTTTTATGTAGACTACACATTCAAAACGTGTTGCTGAATGATTTATTTTTGCTGAGTGTAAGCATCAGTAAATCAAAACAGTGTCTCATTACCCCTCTTGGCAGCATTAAAAAGAAAAAGAGCAAAACTTTAGTGACTGGATGGAAAGCTCTTCCCATTCTTTTTTTTCTCTCTCTCTCTAATTAAATCTATTTTATTTTTGGGATGGTAAAAGGTTTTTGACATTGCCAAAGCATAGTAACGTTAAATATACATACAATCATGTTCACACAAATACACAACATTAAAGAAAGAGATGTTAAAAGTACTAATAAAGTCAAGTCAAGTCACCTTCATTTATATAGCGTTTTTAAAAATGTAGATTGTTTCAAAGCATCTTTACAGAGATAAACGTATAATTTAAGGTAACAGAGATTGTTTTGGCTTTATAGCGGTTCTTTAATAAAGTTATTTTCCAGCTAAAGTTAGTTTTGATTGATTCGCTTCCGTCGCAACGATCATTTGTTATTAAATTAGGGGCCGACACCACCTAAGACGACACCATTCGCTCTACACAGACTTTAAACGCGAACCTGTGAGAAACGCTGATGGCGTTCACATGCGCATTAAGAATTGGTTCTATAGTTATGTACGTTTGAATATATGTGCGCAGGTTTGTAATTCCCTACAAAACCAAGCCTAAACAAAGTACTGGTCTTTCCTTATAAATTTTGATACAGAAATGTATTTTATTTTGTCACTTCGGGGTAGGTACATGAAACGAATTTTCCCGACAACGCTTTATCTGTAGAGTGGTAAAGGAATCCTCCATAGGGAGAGACTAGTTGGCACTTCAGCGCTGCGTTGTCATCGGGTCCAGGCGAAGGTCCTTCGTCAGATCTGGATACGGCCTGGATCCGGCAGGCTGCGGAAAAAACCTTGGGATAAACAAAGACACTAAAATTAGCATAGATGCCATTCTTCTTATGATGTAACGAGTACATCAGGATTTATGGGAAGTGTTCCCGGTTCCGGCTGACCTGATCTATGCAGCCTAACATTGGATTATAGAAGTCTATAATGTGTTATGTGAATGCTAGGCCAAAGAGATGTGTTTTTAGTCTAGCTTTGAACTGACAGAGTGTGTCTGCTTCCCAGATAATGTTAGGAAGACTGTTCCAAAGTTTTGGTGCTAAATAGGAGAAGGATCTACCGCCAGCAGTCGATTTTGATATTCTAGGTATTATCAACTGGCCGGAATTTTGAGATTGCGATAGACGTGAAGGACTATAATGCGTTAAGAGCTCGCTCAAGTACTGCGGATCTAAACCATTTAGTGCTTTGTAAGTAATCAGCAATATTTTAAAATTGATGTGATGTTTAATAGGCAGCCAATTCAGTGTTGACAGAACAGGGCTAATATGGTCATACTTCCTGGTTCTGGTAAGAACTCGAGCTGCTGCGTTTTGGACCAGCTGTAGTTTGTTTATTAAGCGTGCAGGGCAACCACCCAGTAGATCATTACAATAATCTAGCCTTGAGGTCATGAACGCATTAAATAATTGTTCCGCATTTGTCAATGAGAACATATGGCGTAATTTAGATTGGAAAAATGCGGTTTTACAGACACTAGACACGTGACTTTCAAATGAAAGATTGGTATCAAAGAGCACACCCAGGTTCCTAACCGACGATGAAGAGTTAACTGAGCAGCCATAAAGTGTTAGACAGTATTCTACATTATTACATGTGGAAGTTTTTTGTCCATTAATTAGAATCTCTGGGTTTTTTATATTTAGAAGTCATCCAATTTATTATATCAGCTATGCATTCCGTTAATTTTGTGAATTGGTAAGTTTCGTTAGGTTTTGAAGAAATATAGAGCTGAGTATCGTCAGCATAACAGTGAAAGCTAATTCCATGCTTCCTAATGATATCTCCCAAGGGTAGCATGTACAGAGTGAACAGCAGCAGTCCTAGTACTGAGCCTTGAAGTACGCCATACTGAACTTGTGATCAATAAGACATCTCTTCATTTACTGCTACAAACTGATAACGGTCAGATAAGTATGATTTAAACCATGCTAATGCAATTCCACTAATGCCAACATAGTTTTCAAGTCTATTTAAAAGAATGTTGTGGTCAATAGTATCAAATGCCGCACTAAGATCGAGTAACACTAATAAGAGAGATACAACCACAATCGGATGATAAGAGCAAATCATTTGTGACTCTAATGAGAGCAGTCTCGGTACTATGGTACAGTCTAAATCCTGACTGAAAATCCTCGCAGATATCATTTCTTTCAAGAAAGGAACACAGTTGTGAGGATACTGCTTTATCTAAAATCTTTGCCAGAAAAGGCAGATTCGAGATCGGCCTGTAATTGACTAATTCTGTACGATCAAGTTGCGTTTTTTTAACAAGAGGTTTAATCATAGCCAGCTTAAAGGTTTTTGGTACGTATCCTAGAGACAAAGACGAATTAATGATAGTAAGAAGAGGATCTATGACCTCTGTAAGCATCTCTTTCAGTAGCTTAGTCGGTACAGGGTCTAACATACATGATGTCGATTTAGATGATTTAATGAGTTTGCGAAATTCTTCCTCTCCTATAGCAATAAAAGACTACAATGCTCTCCCTGATGCGATACTGTAGTAGACAGTTGCATAGTTATAATTTTGACCATGATATTATCAATCTTATAAGTGAAGAAGTTCATAAAGTCATTACTGCTGTGTTGCTTGGAAACTTCTGAGCTTGAAGCTTTATTTTTCATTAGTTTAGCCACCGTTTCAAATAAATACCTAGGATTATGTTTATTTTCTTCTAATAGGTTTGAAAAATAAGCAGATCTAGCAGCTTTTAAAGCCTCTCTGTAAGTAATAGAGCTCTCCTTCCATGAAATACGAAATACCTCTAGTTTTGTTTTCTTCCAGTTGCGCTCCATTTTTCTGGCTGCTCTCTTAAGGGCCTGAGTGTGCTCGTTGTACCACGGCATTGGACTATTTTCTTTAATCTTTAAGCGCAACGGAGCAACTGTGTCTAAAGTGCTGGAAAAGTGAGAGTTAAAAGTTTCTGTTGCAATATCGAGTTCTTCTAAGCTATCCGGGATGCTGAGATAATGAAACTGACCAGGAAGATTATTAATAAAGCAATCTTTAGTGGCAGAAGTGATAGGTCTAACATATTTGTAACACGGAGTCGGCTTTGCAGCCTTGGCTAAATGTAATTTACACGAGACTAGATAATGATCTGAGATGTCATCGCTCTGCTGCAGAATTTCAACGGCATCAACATCTATTCCATGTGATAATATTAGATCTAGAGTATGATTACGACGATGAGTAGGTCCTGACACGTGTTGTCTAACTCCAATTGAGTTTACAATGTCTTTAAATGCCAATCCCAATGCATCTTTTTCATTATCTATGTGTATATTAAAATCACCAACAATTAGTACTTTATCTGCAGTCAATATTAATTCTGATAGAAAGTCCGCAAATTCTTTGATAAAGTCTGTATGGTGCCCTGGTGGCCTGTATACAGTAGCCAGCACAAATCTCAAACGTGATTTATCGTTTACACTATATATTTTTACATTAAGCACCAACACTTCAAAAGAATTATATTTAAAACTTGATTTCTTAGTGGTTTTGAAAATATTACTATAAATTACAGCAACACCTCCTCCTTTGCGTTTCAGATGAGGTTCAAGTTTATAACAGTAATCTTGCGGGGTGGACTCATTTAAAGTAATGTAATCGTTTGGTTTTAGCCAGGTTTCTGTCAAACACAGCACATCTAGATTATAGTCTGTAATCATATCATTAACAATGAGTCCTTTTGGAGTAAGGGATCGAATATTCAGCAACCCAAGCTTTAGCATTTGCTCATCTGTATTATAGCTGTTTTTTATTGGTTGAACATCAGTAAAATTTTACCCTTAGATGGGTTTGGACGTTTTTTGGATTTCCAAATTCGGGGAACAGACACAGTCTCTATATGATGATATCTAGGTGAAAGAGGCTCTATGTGATGGGATTTATCTGACCTTGGTGACGTGAGACAGCTAGCAGACGGTCGGTTAAGCCAGTCTGTCTGCTTCCTGACCCGATGCCCAATTTGTCATTTTTTATCTCTAAGACTATTGAAGGGTTACAAATTTAAGAATCTATTTCAGATATGCTTACTTACATAACATCATGGTGAAGAATACTGATTTTAGCATTTGAGGTTTTAATTTAGATTCCAATACAAACTGATAAAGTTTAGTAGACTGATTTCAGATGATTATTGAGTCTCCAGCAAGAGTCTCCTCTCCTGCCAGTCATGTTTTCTCTATTGTGTTTTAAATGAGTCAGATCACTGAGATTCTCACCTTTCAGCCTAGACGTTGAATCGTTAGGTTGATTGGATTAGCTGTAGGGGAGACTTTCACCTTTTGTCTTTAATGGCTCTGGGATGGCCCTTGGAACCGGAGTTCCTGGCCAGTATCAGCATTTGAATAGCTATGCTGATTCAATTGGACTGGTAGTGCTCTCAGAACTGAAATGAGTAATTTCAGTTCTGCAGTGTTGATAAAAACTCACCTGTAGCTTTCTAGTAATCCTGAAGACATTGATGAGCTTGTTCAGTTGTGTTAGATTGGGTGGGCACTAACCTTTGCAGGACCGAAGCTGATATCCCTGATATAACCACTGGGATAAAGCAGTTTGGAGAACAGATGGTAAATATCACATTCACAAATGTCAATGGTCAAAAAAGGCACACAATTTTGTACACTAAGTTAGAGCTTTGTCAGTATCTTGAAGCATTTGGAGGGCATAAAGAAACAGGTTTCATTTTATTTTTTGAACAATCACAAATTGTTTATTCATAATGTCACATGAACCTGTACAGCAAATGCATAGACAATTTCACTCCAGATTATTCAATAGAGGAAACAACACAGGCACGCCGGAATTAAGGCAAAAGGACATTTTCATTGAAGAGCAACTGGTCTTTCCACTAACCCTTTGACTGCACAGACCAGAACCTGTTCTTATCAGATGAAACCCGTGGGATCTCACGGAGAGCAGACGCGCCCATAGAACAGAACGCTCCTGGACGGGTTGTGGCGTATGAAGAAGAGGAACGGGTGATCGGCACAGAAGCGCTCGGGACGCATCAGACAGCGCATCATCATCACGGCACCGGTGGCCGCCGCCGCCTCCGTTCCTTCTTCGTTCACTTCAACAAACGACTTGTGCACCACCTTCGACAGCACCAGATCATTCCCGGGGGACATTCCTGAAAAATCAGCTTTCTGCGAGTCAAACGCATCCACCATTCCCAGGCTGATCAGAAGAGAGTTCATGTTATAGGTTTCCTCCATCTTGAATCTGGGCAGAGACACTTCAACTTCCAGAAGGTCCATCATGTCGGGTCGGGTCCACTCCATGAAGTTCTCGAAGCTCAGCGCGCTCTCCAGCTGGACAAGAGAGATCAACACAACTCAACACAGCAGATTAACTCAACACAACTCCACACAGCAGATCAACACAGCTCCACACAGCAGATCAACACAACTCCACACAGCAGATCAACACAACTCCACACAGCAGATCAACCCTAACGCCACACCTTCTGAAGGCCGGTGTTGTCGTCCTCCATGGCGTTGGGAAGCAGGATCAACATACTCAGGTCTTTTCCCACATACGGCAGCTCCAGAATCTGACAGTTCACGTCAGGAATGAAGGCCAGAGGAAACTTGGCCTTCTGGAACATCATCCGCACCGGCTTCGATTCATTCTGTCAACCAATGAAAACATATCGTCACTCTCACTGATATCACATGACTGTTGCTGTAAAATTCATCAAGAAGGAAACAACAGAAATATTACAATATTTCATGAAGAAAAGAAGAATACACAACACGAAACAGTCTGCCCTCCATCCAAGATAACCCTAACCCTTTCATCAGGAATGAGATTGATGACGACTAGAACTAAAAGATTCTTCCCGCTGTCCCACTAAACATCCCTGTAATCTGGAAATGTGTGTATGTCTCATCTATTCAGTTACATCGACCTATTTTATATACATTTACTCTGAAATATTTGAGAACTGCTGCCCAATTGTTCCCCATTTCTAAATTTAATATCAGGCTTTCGCAATGTTTCACAAGCTGGAAGATTACACCACTGTTTTCTGCAGAGCTACTTTACAGCTCAGTTGAACTCTTTTCATAACTGATGCACTTTACACAGCTATTGAACAGATATGAATCAACAGTGAACTGATTTCAGCTGAATAATGATGGTTTAATATCATTATTTTCCTGTTATTACTGTGAAGCTGCTTTGAAACAATCTGTATTTTATAAAGCGCTGTAGGAAAAAAGCTGACAAGGAAAGTTCATTTATATGCAGTAGCCAATCTCACACACAATGGTAATTAAAAAGCATATTAAAGAAAAAGATAAATAGACATTCAAGTCAAACCATGTAAGAAAGTTCACATTAAAAAGGTAAAATAATAATGTAAGAGCGTCTGAATCTGACCTTGTTGATCTTGAACTGCTCGTCTCGGGTCAGATCCTCTCTGAACTTTCTCTCCCAGTCGCCCTTGAAATACACAGCGTTTACCAGTACGAGTTTGGTCAGAGAATCCACGTCTCCTTCTGCCAGCAGGTCCTTGATCTTCTCTACGATTATAAACACACATTATAACTGACACAGCAGGAATTGCTCAAATCAAGTGAGTTTATAAGTAGTAGTAATGCAGCATGAAGTGATGTCGCATTAAAGACACATCATTGTGCTTTCCTTCCTGAAATTGTGTTAAATTTGTGCTTGTCCACCTTGTGTTTGCTCCTCCACCCAGCTGTTGATGTGCGAACGAGCCGAGTCCGCCTGACCGATGAAGTCCAGCGTCTCCAGATCAGCCTGATACAGGCCCTTCGTGTCACTGACAAACTTCTGGAACAACAAAGAGGAAAAATAAAGACGTACTGCACAAACAACTAAAACATGTAGAACCTTTTTTCACCATTTAAAAAAACCCAAACCTTTTTTTCACTTCACTTTAACTATTGTTAATCTGCCAAGGGTCTTCTTTAAAATCAAACCAAACTTCAGTCTGTGCTCCAAAAGTGATTTTTTGACATATTTTGTCGTCTAAGGCCCACAGAGCATCTTCTGTAAACTGGTGCATAAGAATAAAGCATGCAGATATATGTGTGTGTGTGTGTGTGTGTGTGTGTGTGTGTGAATGAACCTCAGTGAATCTGTAGCTCTTCTCTCCATACAGGCGATTGGCGAGACTCAGTGCGTACGGCGCCTCGGCTCGGATCATCTCGCTCAGGAGTTTACTAAAGCCAGCGTGGGTTTCAGCCTCTGCTCCGGCAAAATGCAAAGCCTGGAGACAAAAAGTCAATTACAGAAGTTGCAGATGTGATTATTCTGTAAAAAAACACTGAGAAATCAGACGATATGGAAGCATAAATATGGTTTCTTCAGTTCACAGACGGAGCTTTAATCAGTTTTTGCTGAAAATGTGATCAACATTATTTAATCAAAATAAACCATTTAATCAAACAAATGTTTCAACAGTCATTCTGCCCATTCAAATTTAGCAATAGGTGATCCTTTACCACCTCTGTGTGCCTTTGTAACCTCAACCAGAGAACCTCAATCAGAGCGGCTGAGTCCATAACCTCAACCAGAGAACCTCAATCAGAGCGGCTGAGTCCATAACCTCAACCAGAGAACCTCAACCAGAGCGGCTGAGTCCATAACCTCAACCAGAGAACCTCAAACAGAGCGGCTGAGTCCATAACCTCAACCAGAGAACCTCAACCAGAGCGGCTGAGTCCATAACCTCAACCAGAGAACCTCAACCAGAGCGGCTGAGTCCATATCCTCCACCAGAGAACCTCAACCAGAGCGGCTGAGTCCATATCCTCCACCAGAGAACCTCAACCAGAGCGGCTGAGTCCGTAACCTCAACCAGAGAACCTCAACCAGAGCGGCTGAGTCCATAACCTCAACCAGAGAACCTCAACCAGAGCGGCTGAGTCCATAACCTCAACCAGAGAACCTCAACCAGAGCGGCTGAGTCCATAACCTCAACCAGAGAACCTCAACCAGAGCGGCTGAGTCCATATCCTCCACCAGAGAACCTCAACCAGAGCGGCTGAGTCCGTAACCTCAACCAGAGCGGCTGAGTCCATAACCTCAACCAGAGAACCTCAACCAGAGCGGCTGAGTCCATAACCTCAACCAGAACGGCTGAGTCCATAACCTCAACCAGAGCGGCTGAGTCCATAACCTCAGCCAGAGAACCTCAACCAGAGCGGCTGAGTCCGTAACCTCAACCAGAGAACCTCAACCAGAGCGGCTGAGTCCATAACCTCAACCAGAGAACCTCAACCAGAGCGGCTGAGTCCATAACCTCAACCAGAGAACCTCAACCAGAGCGGCTGAGTCCATAACCTCAACCAGAACGGCTGAGTCCATAACCTCAACCAGAAAACCTCAACCAGAGCGGCTGAGTCCATAACCTCAGCCAGAGAACCTCAACCAGAGCGGCTGAGTCCATAACCTCAACCAGAGAACCTCAACCAGAGCGGCTGAGTCCGTAACCTCAACCAGAGAACCTCAACCAGAGCAGCTGAGTCCATAACCTCAACCAGAGAACCTCAACCAGAGCGGCTGAGTCCATAACCTCAACCAGAACGGCTGAGTCCATAATCTCAACCAGAAAACCTCAACCAGAGCGGCTGAGTCCGTAACCTCAACCAGAACGGCTGAGTCCATAACCTCCACCAGAGAACCTCAACCAGAGCGGCTGAGTCCGTAACCTCAACCAGAGCGGCTGAGTCCATAACCTCAACCAGAGAACCTCAACCAGAGCGGCTGAATCCATAACCTCAACCAGAACGGCTGAGTCCATAACCTCAACCAGAGCGGCTGAGTCCATAACCTCAGCCAGAGAACCTCAACCAGAGCGGCTGAGTCCGTAACCTCAACCAGAGAACCTCAACCAGAGCGGCTGAGTCCATAACCTCAACCAGAGAACCTCAACCAGAGCGGCTGAGTCCATAACCTCAACCAGAGAACCTCAACCAGAGCGGCTGAGTCCATAACCTCAACCAGAACGGCTGAGTCCATAACCTCAACCAGAAAACCTCAACCAGAGCGGCTGAGTCCATAACCTCAGCCAGAGAACCTCAACCAGAGCGGCTGAGTCCATAACCTCAACCAGAGAACCTCAACCAGAGTGGCTGAGTCCGTAACCTCAACCAGAGAACCTCAACCAGAGCAGCTGAGTCCATAACCTCAGCCAGAGAACCTCAACCAGAGCGGCTAAGTCCGTAACCTCAACCAGAGAACCTCAACCAGAGCGGCTGAGTCCCTAACCTCAACCAGAGAACCTCAACCAGAGCGGCTGAGTCCATAACCTCAACCAGAGCGGCTGAGTCCGTAACCTCAACCAGAGCGGCTGAGTCCATAACCTCAACCAGAGAACCTCAACCAGAGCGGCTGAGTCCGTAACCTCAACCAGAGAACCTCAACCAGAGCGGCTGAGTCCCTAACCTCAACCAGAGAACCTCAACCAGAGCGGCTGAGTCCATAACCTCAACCAGAGAACCTCAACCAGAGCGGCTGAGTCCGTAACCTCAACCAGAGCGGCTGAGTCCATAACCTCAACCAGAGAACCTCAACCAGAGCGGCTGAATCCATAACCTCAACCAGAACGGCTGAGTCCATAACCTCAACCAGAGCGGCTGAGTCCATAACCTCAGCCAGAGAACCTCAACCAGAGCGGCTGAGTCCGTAACCTCAACCAGAGAACCTCAACCAGAGCGGCTGAGTCCATAACCTCAACCAGAGAACCTCAACCAGAGCGGCTGAGTCCATAACCTCAACCAGAGAACCTCAACCAGAGCGGCTGAGTCCGTAACCTCAACCAGAGAACCTCAACCAGAGCAGCTGAGTCCATAACCTCAGCCAGAGAACCTCAACCAGAGCGGCTGAGTCCGTAACCTCAACCAGAGAACCTCAACCAGAGCGGCTGAGTCCCTAACCTCAACCAGAGAACCTCAACCAGAGCGGCTGAGTCCGTAACCTCAACCAGAACGGCTGAGTCCATAACCTCCACCAGAGAACCTCAACCAGAGCGGCTGAGTCCGTAACCTCAACCAGAGCGGCTGAGTCCATAACCTCAACCAGATAACCTCAACCAGAGCGGCTGAGTCCATAACCTCAACCAGAGAACCTCAACCAGAGCGGCTGAGTCCATAACCTCAACCAGAGCGGCTGAGTCCATAACCTCAGCCAGAGAACCTCAACCAGAGCGGCTGAGTCCATAACCTCAACCAGAGAACCTCAACCAGAGCGGCTGAGTCCATAACCTCAACCAGAGAACCTCAACCAGAGCGGCTGAGTCCGTAACCTCAACCAGAGAACCTCAACCAGAGCAGCTGAGTCCATAACCTCAGCCAGAGAACCTCAACCAGAGCGGCTGAGTCCGTAACCTCAACCAGAGAACCTCAACCAGAGCGGCTGAGTCCCTAACCTCAACCAGAGAACCTCAACCAGAGCGGCTGAGTCCATAACCTCAACCAGAGAACCTCAACCAGAGCGGCTGAGTCCGTAACCTCAACCAGAGCGGCTGAGTCCATAACCTCAACCAGAGAACCTCAACCAGAGCGGCTGAATCCATAACCTCAACCAGAATGGCTGAGTCCATAACCTCAACCAGAGCGGCTGAGTCCATAACCTCAGCCAGAGAACCTCAACCAGAGCGGCTGAGTCCGTAACCTCAACCAGAGAACCTCAACCAGAGCGGCTGAGTCCATAACCTCAACCAGAGAACCTCAACCAGAGCGGCTGAGTCCATAACCTCAACCAGAGAACCTCAACCAGAGCGGCTGAGTCCATAACCTCAACCAGAACGGCTGAGTCCATAACCTCAACCAGAAAACCTCAACCAGAGCGGCTGAGTCCATAACCACAGCCAGAGAACCTCAACCAGAGCGGCTGAGTCCATAACCTCAACCAGAGAACCTCAACCAGAGCGGCTGAGTCCGTAACCTCAACCAGAGAACCTCAACCAGAGCAGCTGAGTCCATAACCTCAACCAGAGAACCTCAACCAGAGCGGCTGAGTCCATAACCTCCACCAGAGAACCTCAACCAGAACGGCTGAGTCCATAACCTCCACCAGAGAACCTCAACCAGAACGGCTGAGTCCATAACCTCCACCAGAGAACCTCAACCAGAGCGGCTGAGTCCGTAACCTCAACCAGAGCGGCTGAGTCCATAACCTCAACCAGAGAACCTCAACCAGAGCGGCTGAGTCCATAACCTCAACCAGAACGGCTGAGTCCATAACCTCAACCAGAGCGGCTGAGTCCATAACCTCAGCCAGAGAACCTCAACCAGAGCGGCTGAGTCCATATCCTCCACCAGAGAACCTCAACCAGAGCGGCTGAGTCCGTAACCTCAACCAGAGCGGCTGAGTCCATAACCTCAACCAGAGAACCTCAACCAGAGCGGCTGAGTCCATAACCTCAACCAGAACGGCTGAGTCCATAACCTCAACCAGAGCGGCTGAGTCCATAACCTCAGCCAGAGAACCTCAACCAGAGCGGCTGAGTCCGTAACCTCAACCAGAGCGGCTGAGTCCATAACCTCAACCAGAGAACCTCAACCAGAGCGGCTGAGTCCATAACCTCAACCAGAGAACCTCAACCAGAGCGGCTGAGTCCATAACCTCAACCAGAACGGCTGAGTCCATAACCTCAACCAGAACACCTCAACCAGAGCGGCTGAGTCCATAACCTCAGCCAGAGAACCTCAACCAGAGCGGCTGAGTCCATAAGCTCAACCAGAGAACCTCAACCAGAGCGGCTGAGTCCGTAACCTCAACCAGAGAACCTCAACCAGAGCAGCTGAGTCCATAACCTCAGCCAGAGAACCTCAACCAGAGCGGCTGAGTCCGTAACCTCAACCAGAGAACCTCAACCAGAGCGGCTGAATCCCTAACCTCAACCAGAGAACCTCAACCAGAGCGGCTGAGTCCGTAACCTCAACCAGAACGGCTGAGTCCATAACCTCCACCAGAGAACCTCAACCAGAGCGGCTGAGTCCGTAACCTCAACCAGAGCGGCTGAGTCCATAACCTCAACCAGAGAACCTCAACCAGAGCGGCTGAGTCCATAACCTCAACCAGAGAACCTCAACCAGAGCGGCTGAGTCCATAACCTCAACCAGAGCGGCTGAGTCCATAACCTCAGCCAGAGAACCTCAACCAGAGCGGCTGAGTCCGTAACCTCAACCAGAGAACCTCAACCAGAGCGGCTGAGTCCATAACCTCAACCAGAGAACCTCAACCAGAGCGGCTGAGTCCATAACCTCAACCAGAGAACCTCAACCAGAGCGGCTGAGTCCATAACCTCAACCAGAACGGCTGAGTCCATAACCTCAACCAGAAAACCTCAACCAGAGCGGCTGAGTCCATAACCTCAGCCAGATAACCTCAACCAGAGCGGCTGAGTCCGTAACCTCAGCCAGAGAACCTCAACCAGAGCGGCTGAGTCCGTAACCTCAACCAGAGCGGCTGAGTCCATAACCTCAAGCCAGAGAACCTCAACCAGAGCGGCTGAGTCCGTAACCTCAACCAGAGCGGCTGAGTCCATAACCTCAGCCAGAGAACCTCAACCAGAGCGGCTGAGTCCATAACCTCAGCCAGAGAACCTCAACCAGAGCGGCTGTGTCCACACTTTCAAGAATCGGCTGAAGACGCATCTTTTTCGGCAGCGCTTGATCCAGTAATACTAATACTTTCTCATCTTTTCTATTTATAAAAAAATTAATAAAACAATGTGTGCATATTGTTGTCCTATTGTTAGTCTCACTGCTCTATTGTTCTCATTTGTAAGTCGCTTTGGATAAAAGCGTCTGCTAAAGGAATAAATGTAAATGTAAATTCAATATGTTAATTCATCTAAAAAAGTTGAAAACAGCTTTTCTCTTTATGACTTGATTTACACACACTGAGCTGATAACAGAACATTTCATAACAATTTACTGCCTTTCTGTGGTAATAAGGACTCCCAGACCTACAGCTCACCAACCCTGGAGTCAAAGTACAGACTGAGAGCAAAGCTGCGCCTCCATGAGCAAACACAGCGTCACGTGACGTGATCTCTCTCTAACCCTAACCCTCCATGAGCAAACACAGCGTCACGTGACGTGATCTCTCTCTAACCCTAACCCTCCATGAGCAAACACAGCGTCACGTGACGTGATCTCTCTCTAACCCTAACCCTCCATGAGCAAACACAGCGTCACGTGACCCACATGTGACGTGATCTCTCAATGCGACTCAACAAACGCGATCATGAACACACCACATTAACAACATGTTAGTGTCTTTGCTTCCTTTATTCTGCTGTGAGTGTGTGTGTGTTCTGGTGTGTGTATGTGTGTGTGTGTGTGTTCTGCTGTCAGTGTGTGTGTGTTCTGCTGTCAGTGTGTGTGTGTGTGTTCTGCTGTCAGTGTGTGTGTGTTCTGCTGTGTGTGTGTGTGTGTGTTCTGCTGTCAGTGTGTGTGTGTGCGTGTGTGTGTGTGTGTGTGTGTGTTCTGCTGTCAGTGTGTGTGTGTGTGTGTGTTCTGCTGTCAGTGTCTGTGTGTGTGTGTGTGTGTGTGTGTGTGTGTGTGTTCTGCTGTCAGTGTGTGTGTGTGTGTGTGTTCTGCTGTCTGTGTGTGTGTGTGTGTGTGTGTGTGTGTTCTGCTGTCAGTGTGTGTGTGTGTGTGTGTGTGTGTGTGTGTTCTGTTGTCAGTGTGTGTGTGTGTGGGTGTGTGTGTGTGTGTGTGTGTGTGTGTTCTGCTGTCAGTGTCTGTGTGTGTGTGTGTGTGTTCTGCTGTCAGTGTCTGTGTCTGTGTGTGTGTGTGTGTGTGTGTGTGTGTGTGTGTGTGTGTGTGTTCTGCTGTCAGTGTGTGTGGGTGGGTGTGGGTGTGTTCTGCTGTCAGTGTGTGTGTGTGTGTGTGTGTGTGTGTGTGTGTGTGTGTGTGTGTTCTGCTGTCAGTGTGTGTGTGTGTGTGTGTGTGTGTGTGTGTGTGTGTGTGTGTGTGTTCTGCTGTCAGTGTGTGTGTGTGTGTTCTGCTGTCAGTGTGTGTGTGTGTGTGTGTGTGTGTGTGTGTGTGTGTGTTCTGCTGTCAGTGTGTGTGTGTGTGTGTGTGTGTGTGTGTGTGTGTGTGTGTGTGTGTGTTCTGCTGTCAGTGTGTGTGTGTGTGTGTGTGTGTGTGTGTGTGTGTTCTGCTGTCAGTGTGTGTGTGTGTGTGTGTGTGTGTGTGTGTGTGTGTGTGTGTGTGTGTGTGTGTGTGTTCTGCTGTCAGTGTGTGTGTGTGTGTGTGTGTGTGTGTGTGTGTGTGTGTGTTCTGCTGTCAGTGTGTGTGTGTGTGTGTGTGTGTGTGTGTGTGTGTGTGTTCTGCTGTCAGTGTGTGTGTGTGTGTGTGTGTGTGTGTGTGTGTGTGTGTGTGTGTGTGTGTTCTGCTGTCAGTGTGTGTGTGTGTGTGTGTGTGTGTGTGTGTGTGTGTTCTGCTGCCAGTGTGTGTGTGTGTGTGTGTGTGTGTTCTGCTGCCAGTGTGTGTGTGTGTGTGTGTGTGTGTGTGTGTGTGTGTGTGTGTGTGTTCTGCTGTCAGTGTGTGTGTGTGTGTGTGTGTGTGTGTGTGTGTGTGTGTGTGTGTGTGTGTGTGTTCCTCACCCGGCTCATCTGAGTCGCCGTGTCTCCTCCAGCCCCGAGCGACAGCATAGAGAGCGCCGCAGAGATGCTGAGAGGAGAATAAAACACATTCCCTGTCGCGTCTCCTTCACTGATTCTCTGGAACAGATCGAGGGAAAACCGCGTCTGCGCTGCTGACAGATGATCCATTCTCACACACTGAACACAAACACAGACACACCTTGGTATTAACTACTTCATAAATAATGAAAATGAATGTTATATTTCAACTTTCACAGTTCACACTTCCTCATTCTCAGCGCCTCGTCGTTCTCTGCGCCCATTGGACGAACTACCACCACAAACGACTGTGATTGGCCCAACGCTGGAAAACTACATGTAAAGCATTTCCATGTACAGGCGATCAGAAACGTCGTATTTTTGCTGGAAAAGTAACTTAAGAAGTTCGTTAACAAGACAAAAGGCGTCTATGTTAACATCTTTAACGTTTTCATGAAGTATCTTAGTTTTTCAGCGTGTCCTTCTGTATAAGGCTTAACGTTACGAAACCAGTATTAACGTTACTTATTAATTATCCAAATACTTTGCTTAATTGTTGATCTGAATCATTAGTTACTCACATGCTGTGAAATGAGACTTCAGTCGAGGAGCTTCAGAAGAGAATGAGTCGCTAGAGATTCTGATAGCAGACACACCCTCATGAACGAACACACACACACACACACACACACACACACACACACACACACACACACACTAGCGTCACGTCTTTCATTGTACAGTGTGACGCCCCTCTCGCTCGGCTTCTCTATAATATGTATCTTTTTTATTGTCGTCGTGTGTTTACATTTTAACATAGAACATGATAGCTTTTTAATAGAGCCAAAGACAATTTTGCGACAAGTACGAATCATTTACGGCAGTGCGTGTTGACAGCGCGCCGGCTGGAGGAACAGACTCGCAAACTTTAACCTAATTAGCCGAACTGAGAACCAGAACTCGAAACACACAGAATAACAACCTGTTCTCAGACACTGATGGCGTCCGCGAGTTTATTTGGAGCTTTCAGGCGGTTAGTGAGCAGAACCGTGAAAATGAGGAGGATGAATCAGCGCATTTGGACTGAACGCATCAGAACTTCAGTAAGATCCACATCTGCCTTTAGAAGTGTTATGAGGATCACATGTAGAACATGAGTGAGTGAGTGTGTGTGTGTGTGTGTGTGTGTGTGTGTGTGTGTGTGTGTGTGTGAGAGAGAGAGAGAGAGAGAGAGAGAGAGAGAGAGAGAGAGAGAGAGAGAGAGAGAGAACGAGGTTGTGCATGAAAGAGCAAATAACCTGTGAATGTTGCTGTCATTGATGATGGTTATTAATAGTTTGTGTGTTTTGTGACTGTCAGAACAGAACAGCTTCATTCCTCGTGGCTGTAACTCCACTGTCATTCCTCATCTATGACAGAGTCACTCGTTTCGCTTCGGTTTGTGCGCTGGAATCAGGTACTTGTTCAATATTGAGCTTTAAATAAAATCTTAGTGCTGCTGTTTATTAGTATTTTTAACTGCATCTTTTTTCCAGCTGAGGAAGTTTTAGAACAAGCAGATTATCTGTACAGCTGTGGAGAGACCGAGAAACTCCACCAGCTCCTGGTGAAACACAAAGACAGGTAAAACTAACTTGATAATGTGTTAGGACTGGTAAAACTAACCTGATAATGTGTTAGGACTGGTAAAACTAACCTGATAATGTGTTAGGACTGGTAAAACTAACCTGATAATGTGTGAGGACTGGTAAAACTAACCTGATAATGTGTGAGGACAGGTAAAACTTACCTGAGAATGTGTTAGGACTGGTAAAACTAACCTGATAATGTGTGAGGACTGGTAAAACTAACCTGAGAATGTGTTAGGACTGGTAAAACTAACCTGATAATGTGTGAGGACAGGTAAAACTAACCTGATAATGTGTGAGGACTGGTAAAACTAACCTGAGAATGTTTGAGGACTGGTAAAACTAACCTGATAATGTGTGAGGACTGGTAAAACTAACCTGAGAATGTGTTAGGACTGGTAAAACTAACCTGATAATGTGTGAGGACTGGTAAAACTAACCTGAGAATGTGTGAGGACAGGTAAAACTAACCTGATAATGTGTGAGGACAGGTAAAACTAACCTGAGAATGTGTTAGGACTGGTAAAACTTACCTGAGAATGTGTTAGGACTGGTAAAACTAACCTGATAATGTGTGAGGACTGGTAAAACTAACCTGAGAATGTGTTAGGACTGGTAAAACTAACCTGATAATGTGTGAGGACTGGTAAAACTAACCTGATAATGTGTTAGGACTGGTAAAACTAACCTGAGAATGTGTTAGGACTGGTAAAACTAACCTGATAATGTGTTAGGACTGGTAAAACAAACCTGAGAATGTGTGAGGACTGGTAAAACTAACCTGATAATGTGTGAGGACTGGTAAAACTAACCTGATAATGTGTTAGGACTGGTAAAACAAACCTGAGAATGTGTGAGGACTGGTAAAACTAACCTGAGAATGTGTTAGGACTGGTAAAACTAACCTGAGAATGCTAATGAGCCAGTGTAAAAACAGCACAAATGAACGCATGTCAGAAAAGGTCATTGAGGCGTCTCAGTTGTTAACTAGCATATCACACTCATTAGTAAAAGATGACAGACGAAAACCAGCCCGTCTCAGAAGAACACAAACATCAGCAGAGTTGGAGGATATATAGAGAAGAGCACAAACATCAGTAGAGTTAGATGATATATAGAGAAGAGCACAAACATCAGTAGAGTTAGTGTTAGAGGATATATAGAGAAGAGCACAAACATCAGTAGAGTTAGATGATATATAGAGAAGAGCACAAACATCAGTAGAGTTAGAGTGTTAGATGATATATAGAGAAGAGCACAAACATCAGTAGTTAATGATATATAGAGAAGAGCACAAACATCAGTAGAGTTAGAGGATATATAGAGAAGAGCACAAACATCAGTAGAGTTAGTGTTAGAGGATATATAGAGAAGAGCACAAACATCAGTTGAGTTAGAGTGTTAGATGATATATAGAGAAGAGCACAAACATCAGTAGAGTTAGAGGATATATAGAGAAGAGCACAAACATCAGTAGTTAGATGATATATAGAGAAGAGCACAAACATCAGTAGAGTTAGTGTTAGAGGATATATAGAGAAGAGCACAAACATCAGTAGAGTTAGAGGATATATAGAGAAGAGCACAAACATCAGTAGAGTTAGTGTTAGAGGATATATAGAGAAGAGCACAAACATCAGTAGTTAGATGATATATAGAGAAGAGCACAAACATCAGTAGAGTTAGTGTTAGAGGATATATAGAGAAGAGCACAAACATCAGTAGAGTTAGAGGATATATAGAGAAGAGCACAAACATCAGTAGAGTTAGAGTGTTAGATGATATATAGAGAAGAGCACAAACATCAGTAGAGTTAGAGTGTTAGATGATATATAGAGAAGAGCACAAACATCAGTAGTTAATGATATATAGAGAAGAGCACAAACATCAGTAGAGTTAGAGGATATATAGAGAAGAGCACAAACATCAGTAGAGTAAGTGTTAGAGGATATATAGAGAAGAGCACAAACATCAGTAGAGTTAGATGATATATAGAGAAGAGCACAAACATCAGTAGAGTTAGAGGATATATAGAGAAGAGCACAAACATCAGTAGAGTTAGTGTTAGAGGATATATAGAGAAGAGCACAAACATCAGTAGAGTTAGATGATATATAGAGAAGAGCACAAACATCAGTAGTTAATGATATATAGAGAAGAGCACAAACATCAGTAGAGTTAGAGGATATATAGAGAAGAGCACAAACATCAGTAGAGTTAGTGTTAGAGGATATATAGAGAAGAGCACAAACATCAGTAGAGTTAGATGATGTATAGAGAAGAGCACAAACATCAGTAGTTAATGATATATAGAGAAGAGCACAAACATCAGTAGAGTTAGAGGATATATAGAGAAGAGCACAAACATCAGTAGAGTTAGTGTTAGAGGATATATAGAGAAGAGCACAAACATCAGTAGTGTTAGAGGATATATAGAGAAGAGCACAAACATCAGTAGAGTTAGAGTGTTAGATGATATATAGAGAAGAGCACAAACATCAGTAGAGTTAGAGGATATATAGAGAAGAGCACAAACATCAGTAGAGTTAGAGGATATATAGAGAAGAGCACAAACATCAGTAGAGTTAGTGTTAGAGGATATATAGAGAAGAGCACAAACATCAGTAGAGTTAGTGTTAGAGGATATATAGAGAAGAGCACAAACATCAGTAGTGTTAGAGGATATATAGAGAAGAGCACAAACATCAGTAGAGTTAGAGTGTTAGATGATATATAGAGAAGAGCACAAACATCAGTAGTTAATGATATATAGAGAAGAGCACAAACATCAGTAGAGTTAGAGGATATATAGAGAAGAGCACAAACATCAGTAGAGTTAGTGTTAGAGGATATATAGAGAAGAGCACAAACATCAGTAGAGTTAGATGATATATAGAGAAGAGCACAAACATCAGTAGTTAATGATATATAGAGAAGAGCACAAACATCAGCAGAGTTAGAGGATATATAGAGAAGAGCACAAACATCAGTAGAGTTAGAGGATATATAGAGAAGAGCACAAACATCAGTAGAGTTAGAGGATATATAGAGAAGAGCACAAACATCAGTAGAGTTAGAGGATATATAGAGAAGAGCACAAACATCAGTAGAGTTAGAGGATATATAGAGAAGAGCACAAACATCAGTAGAGTTAGAGGATATATAGAGAAGAGCACAAACATCAGTAGTGTTAGATGATATATAGAGAAGAGCACAAACATCATTAGAGTTAGAGGATATATAGAGAAGAGCACAAACATCAGTAGAGTTAGAGGATATATAGAGAAGAGCACAAACATCAGTAGTTAGATGATATATAGAGAGGAGCACAAACATCAGTAGAGTTAGAGGATATATAGAGAAGAGCACAAACATCAGTAGAGTTAGAGGATATATAGAGAAGAGCACAAACATCAGTAGAGTTAGAGGATATATAGAGAAGAGCACAAACATCAGTAGAGTTAGAGGATATATAGAGAAGAGCACAAACATCAGTAGAGTTAGTGTTAGAGGATATATAGAGAAGAGCACAAACATCAGTAGAGTTAGAGGATATATAGAGAAGAGCACAAACATCAGTAGAGTTAGTGTTAGAGGATATATAGAGAAGAGCACAAACATCAGTAGTGTTAGAGGATATATAGAGAAGAGCACAAACATCAGTAGAGTTAGATGATATATAGAGAAGAGCACAAACATCAGTAGAGTTAGAGGATATATAGAGAAGAGCACAAACATCAGTAGTGTTAGAGGATATATAGAGAAGAGCACAAACATCAGTAGAGTTAGAGGATATATAGAGAAGAGCACAAACATCAGTAGAGTTAGAGGATATATAGAGAAGAGCACAAACATCAGTAGAGTTAGAGGATATATAGAGAAGAGCACAAATATCAGTAGAGTTAGAGGATATATAGAGAAGAGCACAAACATCAGTAGTGTTAGAGGATATATAGAGAAGAGCACAAACATCAGTAGAGTTAGAGGATATATAGAGAAGAGCACAAACATCAGTAGTTAGATGATATATAGAGAAGAGCACAAACATCAGTAGAGTTAGAGGATATATAGAGAAGAGCACAAACATCAGTAGTTAGAGGATATATAGAGAAGAGCACAAACATCAGTAGAGTTAGAGGATATATAGAGAAGAGCACAAACATCAGTAGAGTTAGAGGATATATAGAGAAGAGCACAAACATCAGTAGAGTTAGAGGATATATAGAGAAGAGCACAAACATCAGTAGAGTTAGAGGATATATAGAGAAGAGCACAAACATCAGTAGAGTTAGAGGATATATAGAGAAGAGCACAAACATCAGTAGAGTTAGAGGATATATAGAGAAGAGCACAAACATCAGTAGAGTTAGAGGATATATAGAGAAGAGCACAAACATCAGTAGTTAGATGATATATAGAGAGGAGCACAAACATCAGTAGAGTTAGAGGATATATAGAGAAGAGCACAAACATCAGTAGAGTTAGAGGATATATAGAGAAGAGCACAAACATCAGTAGAGTTAGTGTTAGAGGATATATAGAGAAGAGCACAAACATCAGTAGAGTTAGAGGATATATAGAGAAGAGCACAAACATCAGTAGAGTTAGTGTTAGAGGATATATAGAGAAGAGCACAAACATCAGTAGAGTTAGAGGATATATAGAGAAGAGCACAAACATCAGTAGAGTTAGTGTTAGAGGATATATAGAGAAGAGCACAAACATCAGTAGAGTTAGAGGATATATAGAGAAGAGCACAAACATCAGTAGAGTTGGTGTTAGAGGATATATAGA
Organism: Leuciscus leuciscus; assembly: GCF_965113295.1. NCBI lineage: Eukaryota > Metazoa > Chordata > Actinopteri > Cypriniformes > Leuciscidae > Leuciscus > Leuciscus leuciscus. Next base: position 34,831,821 of record NC_138735.1, read on the forward strand.
GAAGAGCACAAACATCAGTAGAGTTAGAGGATATATAGAGAAGAGCACAGACATCAGTAGAGTTAGTGTTAGAGGATATATAGAGAAGAGCACAAACATCAGTAGAGTTAGAGGATATATAGAGAAGAGCACAAACATCAGTAGAGTTGGTGTTAGAGGATATATAGAGAAGAGCACAAACATCAGTAGAGTTAGAGGATATATAGAGAAGAGCACAAACATCAGTAGAGTTAATGTTAGAGGATATATAGAGAAGAGCACAAACATCAGTAGAGTTAAGAGTGTTAGATGATATATAGAGAAGAGCACAAACATCAGTAGAGTTAGAGGATATATAGAGAAGAGCACAAACATCAGTAGTTAGAGGATATATAGAGAAGAGCACAAACATCAGTAGAGTTAGAGGATATATAGAGAAGAGCACAAACATCAGTAGAGTTAGAGGATATATAGAGAAGAGCACAAACATCAGTAGTTAGAGGATATATAGAGAAGAGCACAAACATCAGTAGAGTTAGAGGATATATAGAGAAGAGCACAAACATCAGCAGAGTTAGAGGATATATAGAGAAGAGCACAAATATCAGTAGAGTTAGAGGATATATAGAGAAGAGCACAAACATCAGTAGAGTTAGAGGATATATAGAGAAGAGCACAAACATCAGTAGTGTTAGAGGATATATAGAGAAGAGCACAAACATCAGTAGAGTTAGAGGATATATAGAGAAGAGCACAAACATCAGTAGAGTTAGAGGATATATAGAGAAGAGCACAAACATCAGTAGAGTTAGAGGATATATAGAGAAGAGCACAAACATCAGTAGAGTTAGATGATATATAGAGAAGAGCACAAACATCAGTAGAGTTAGAGGATATATAGAGAAGAGCACAAACATCAGTAGAGTTAGAGGATATATAGAGAAGAGCACAAACATCAGTAGAGTTAGAGGATATATAGAGAAGAGCACAAACATCAGTAGAGTTAGAGGATATATAGAGAAGAGCACAAACATCAGTAGTGTTAGAGGATATATAGAGAAGAGCACAAACATCAGTAGAGTTAGATGATATATAGAGAAGAGCACAAACATCAGTAGAGTTAGAGGATATATAGAGAAGAGCACAAACATCAGTAGTTAGAGGATATATAGAGAAGAGCACAAACATCAGTAGAGTTAGAGGATATATAGAGAAGAGCACAAATATCAGTAGAGTTAGAGGATATATAGAGAAGAGCACAAACATCAGTAGAGTTAGAGGATATATAGAGAAGAGCACAAACATCAGTAGAGTTAGAGGATATATAGAGAAGAGCACAAATATCAGTAGAGTTAGAGGATATATAGAGAACAGCACAAACATCAGTAGAGTTAGAGGATATATAGAGAAGAGCACAAACATCAGTAGAGTTAGAGTGTTAGATGATATATAGAGAAGAGCACAAACATCAGTAGAGTTAGAGTGTTAGATGATATATAGAGAAGAGCACAAACATCAGAAGAGTTAGAGGATATATAGAGAAGAGCACAAACATCAGTAGAGTTAGAGGATATATAGAGAAGAGCACAAACATCAGTAGAGTTAGTGTTAGAGGATATATAGAGAAGAGCACAAACATCAGTAGAGTTAGAGGATATATAGAGAAGAGCACAAACATCAGTAGAGTTGGTGTTAGAGGATATATAGAGAAGAGCACAAACATCAGTAGAGTTAGAGGATATATAGAGAAGAGCACAGACATCAGTAGAGTTAGTGTTAGAGGATATATAGAGAAGAGCACAAACATCAGTAGAGTTGGTGTTAGAGGATATATAGAGAAGAGCACAAACATCAGTAGAGTTAGAGGATATATAGAGAAGAGCACAAACATCAGTAGAGTTAATGTTAGAGGATATATAGAGAAGAGCACAAACATCAGTAGAGTTAGAGTGTTAGATGATATATAGAGAAGAGCACAAACATCAGTAGAGTTAGAGGATATATAGAGAAGAGCACAAACATCAGTAGAGTTAGAGGATATATAGAGTATTATAGTGATAGTTTCTCTAGTAGTTGAGCACGAGCTGCTTAGCGAGTGTTTAGATATTAATGAACATATTCCAGAGGATTGGTAACTCTCAGGTGGGTTGTTGTTGTCCCAGTGATGAGGCAGAGTTCCTGTGGCGTTTGGCTCGAGCGTCTCGCGATCTGGCTTTACTGTCCCGCATCAGCGCCGAGGAGAAGAAACGGCTCACGTACGAGGCCTTCGACTTCGCCAGCAAAGCTCTGGAAAAAAACCAGTCTTCCTTTGCGGCTCACAAAGTACAGCATCATTCTCTCTGTAAACGAGTATTGCCGCGTTTGAGCCGATGTTTGACTCGATGTCTGTCGTCTGCAGTGGTTCGCCATTTGCCTCAGTGATGTTGGGGATTATGAAGGGATCAAAGTCAAAATAGGGAATTCCTACATCATTAGAGAGCATTTGGAGGTAAGATGTTCATTGGGTTAAAGCATCAAAGTTCACCACTGAACTAATGAAACTTCTTTCCCATTTCTACAGCGAGCAATCGAGCTCAACCCTAAAGATGCGACGTCTATCCATATCCTTGGTTACTGGTGAGTCTGTTCTGATATAAACATATATTTGCTCATCATGTTGAACCCTCCAGTAACAGTGACGTCTCTTCCTCGCAGGTGTTTTGCGTTCGCTGAATTACCGTGGTACCAGCGGAAAGTTGCAGCCGTTATTTTTGCGTCGCCTCCGACAGCCACTTACGAAGATGTCAGTGAAATTAATAATAATGATGGGGTTTTCAGTGTTGGAAATGTTATTTTATCTGTTTTAGCCAATATTATAGTGTCTACACACTTCATTTAGCAGTGAAACTATAAATGTTTTGTCTCCATCAGGCTTTGGCGTTTTTCCTGAAAGCTGAAGAAGGTCGCGTATGATATAAACACAAGCTCCTTCATGTTTGTTTTTTATTTTACATGTGACTGATACAACTTTAACAGTTTAATATTTCAATTTAGTTGACCCAAATTTCTACAGCAAGAACCTGCTAATGCTGGGAAAGACGTACGTGATGCTGAGAGACGTCCAGCGAGCGGCGCTGTGGCTCACGAGAGCGCGAGACTATCCTGCAGTCACAGAGGAAGACAAACAGGTTCATAAACGCATTCATCAGTCATATTTATCTGTTATATCGTCATCAGAGGCGTAATGTTCACGTTTGACCCAATGCAGGTCCATAAGGAAGCGCTGGAGCTTCTGAAGAAACTCAACGGATGAGTCCCGCTGTTCTCCAACCCAGAGATGCCTTAATTGAGCTTTTTAATGACTCACAGTTGATTTGTGTACGATGGAGATTTACTTGACTATTTTAGACTCTTACGTCTGACATTAGCAGAAGCCGAACGAGGGACGACATCTAGGCATTAAAGCGGCCTGTAACTCACCACTTCTGCTGTATTTCTGTATGTTTGCTGGATCTTCTGACAGACCTGATGTGAGTCCACAGACACGACACTGTGGACCGACTGCTCAGTTTAGAGGGTTTGATTATTGTAAACTAGAATGAGGATATTCAAGCAGTAAAACCTTTAAATCCTTCAGATTACCGTAGCTTTTCTCACAGAACAATTCATCATCCAAATGTTTTGTAAGGATTTTGGGAGCAATTTTAACTCTGGCATATTTGTATACTCTTTGTGCAGATGAAATAAAGCTAAATAACCTAGAATATAAAACATTAACACATTTATTTAATGTAGGGCTGTGATGAGATGCAATTGAAAAATCAAAATAAATCCCACTTGAAGAACACGAGAGACACCCGAGTTTGTTTGAACTCATATATTTTAATATGAAATATTTATGGACACAGTTTTCCTCCCCTGACGGTCAAAGGCCACAGAAATAATGAAGTGCTTCGAGCACAACTGACTTCATCTGCTGAGCGAAGCCTTTCTGAGCATGTGCAGAGATTCTGATGAATACTAAAGTGCCAACAGCAATACTGTCCAGAGCCAATCCTGATGAGTGATATGTGAGACAGCTGTCTGTCTGTCTGTCTGTCTAGAGGAGCCCAGTCATCTCTCACTCCGCAGGCAGCCATGCAAGCGCTTAACAATAAAACTTAATGTCCAACAACACAAAAAAAGAGAAAAACCCCAGGCACCTGATCAAACTCTACAATCATTCTGTAAAAGCTCTATAAAACTAGAGCCGTAAGTTTGAGTTCTACTATAAAATCCTCTCTAATGTTTTTTTTTTTTCAGGTTCATTTAAAAAACCCGCCAAATGAATAAACCAAAGCGTTGTGTATAGATATCAGCATTGAAAAGATCAGAAAAGCTCGAACGCTTGCATATTCATGGGGAATCATGTTATGAAGATCGCTAAATGAGGTCTTAAGATAAAGATTTGGTTTAAAATGACAAAATAGCTTATTTACATTGGTAATCGTCTGTGCAAGTTTCATGGTTTTGTTTTACTTGGCTGATGCGTCGCCGTAAAGGGCAAAGACGTTCATCACTCTTGACCGAAACCTTCCGTCTCCTCGATGGCGAAGAGCAGCTTTTCCTTCAGCTGTTCGAAGCTCTTATAGGGAGGCAGATCCAGCCTGTTAAAGCTGAGAACAGAAGAGCGAGTGAGACGTGAATGTGACGTCAGGTGTCTAACATCATCATGACACTCACCAGGTGTGACTCCGCGGCAGCCACGTCTCCTTGCCCACCTTCTCAATGCAGAACTTCTGCGGCCCATTGCTCCCTGGAGGATGAAGCATCAGAGTGATGAGAATAAACCGAGTCCTTTACAGCCGTTCTGATCTGAGCGTGTGTTTATCTGGAGGATCTGAGCGTGTGTTTATCTGGAGGATCTGAGCGCGTGTTTATCTGGAAGATCTGTGCGCGTGTTTATCTGGAGGATCTGAGCGCGTGTTTATCTGGAGGATCTGAGCGCGTGTTTATCTGGAGGATCTGAGCGCGTGTTTATCTGGAGGATCTGTGCGCGTGTTTATCTGGAGGATCTGAGCGCGTGTTTATCTGGAGGATCTGAGCGTGTGTTTATCTGGAGGATCTGAGCGTGTGTTTATCTGGAGGATCTGTGCGCGTGTTTATCTGGAGGATCTGTGCGCGTGTTTATCTGGAGGATCTGTGTGTGTGTGTGTTTATCTGGAGGATCTGTGTGTGTGTGTGTTTATCTGGAGGATCTGAGCGCGTGTTTATCTGGAGGATCTGTGCGCGTGTTTATCTGGAGGATCTGTGCGCGTGTTTATCTGGAGGATCTGTGTGTGTGTGTTTATCTGGAGGATCTGTGTGTGTGTGTGTTTATCTGGAGGATCTGTGGATGTGTTTATCTGGAGGATCTGAGCGCGTGTTTATCTGGAGGATCTGTGCGCGTGTTTATCTGGAGGATCTGTGCGCGTGTTTATCTGGAGGATCTGTGCGCGTGTTTATCTGGAGGATCTGTGCGCGTGTTTATCTGGAGGATCTGTGTGTGTGTGTGTTTATCTGGAGGATCTGTGTGTGTGTGTGTTTATCTGGAGGATCTGTGGATGTGTTTATCTGGAGGATCTGAGCGCGTGTTTATCTGGAGGATCTGTGTGTGTTTTTATCTGGAGGATCTGTGTGTGTGTGTGTTTATCTGGAGGATCTGTGTGTGTGTGTTTATCTGGAGGATCTGAGCGTGTGTTTATCTGGAGGATCTGTGTGTGTGTTTATCTGGAGGATCTGAGCGCGTGTTTTCTGAAGCACGGACACACACCCATGAGCTCAGCGAAGCCGCCCAATGGAAGCCTGCAGGTTCCCGTCACGAACTGCATCAGACGCAGACGCACCTCGTTGTCCACCTCCTTCACCAGCTGCACACAAACACACCACACACACATGACCAGACCTGGGAAACGCTGACGTTCAGACTGTTAAACACGACTTGTGAAAACAACTAAAGGCAGAAATCGCTACTTCAACATCCTAATCACTGACATGGATAAAGAACAGGGACAATGATCCACGTTTAAAATCACATCCAATATAAACTAGGATGGAAGAAAGGTTTGTTTACAGTTAATGTGTCAGATCGATAAATCATCCCACACACACATACATATATATTAAAAAAATCACTTTAATTATGATGTTCATTTACCATATTTTTTCCGGAATATAAGTCACACTTTTTTAATCATCTGAAATGTACTGCAACTTATTGTAAAATGATTAATAAAATGCAAGTAACGTCAAGCACATAAAACATGCAAAGGCAAACATTGTATTTATTCTGAATGAAAGAAGAACATGAAGTTTAATTGTCAAGTGCATTTCACTAACACCACTAGTTTCACTTTAAACACATTTGTTTAGGCAAGCCGTTCATAATACACATTGTTTATGATGAATGCCACTACAGTTTGTTTGTTTTATACATATATTTTTCATTCCTGTTCTGAATACAGCTGCATTGAAAAGATTTGTTGTGAAGTGATGGGAATTAAAATACACGTTTATATTGTTTATAATGATTGTAAACATTGTTTTATTTACTGCTATTTTACATTATTTCTGAATGCGAATCTAAATAAATGCAATTTATATTTTTATATAATAATTGATTAATGAATTAATATAATTAACATTAATGCATTATTAATATCATTGTTTATTTACTTTTCCCGTCAAGGATAATTTTTTTAAATGTTCAACAAAAATGGTCAAGAATTTTGGCCAAGACAAATATGAATGTGAAACACTGTAAACGTCTCAGTTGAGGGTTAGAGGAGAAAGGCAATAATGAAGCGTTCGCACCTGCCAGAACCAGATGATCTGTTTGCTGTTGCGTGTGTAGTGACGATACACTGTGTTCCTCTGCCAGTCCTGCAGATCCACCTCCTGCATGCCACACAGCATCACCTGCACACACACACACACACACACGTCACAGAGCGGCTCTGCGGTCAGACGGGGGAAACCCTGACCCCTAACCCCTGACCCCTGACCTCCAGCTCCTTCTCGTCGAAGTACTGCAGCCACTGCAGCGGCACCACCTCGTTGAAGCCGTCCAGAAACGCTTTGGTCTGATTCTCCACGCCACGAGAAAACCTCCACTCAGCCATGAGCCTGCGGGACAGAACACACACCGGTCACTCAGAACACACACCACCACACAGAACACACACCGTCACTCAGAACACACACCGTCACACAACACACACCGAACACACACCGAACACAACACACACCGGTCACTCAGAACACACACCACCACACAGAACACACACCGTCACTCAGAACACACACCGTCACACAACACACACCGAACACACACCGAACACAACACACACCGGTCACTCAGAACACACACCGCCACACAGAACACACACCGTCACACAACACACACCGAACACACACAGTCACACAGAACACACCGCCACACAGAACACACACAGCAGAGTCCTGCAACGGGTCGGGTACCCGCATAAAAGTGGCAAAAACGGGTGGATTCGTGACATTCCTAAAATTCACGGGCGGGGATGCAGGCGGATAATGAACTCTTTGCGGGCGGGTAGTAGCGCAGATGAAAAATATGTGCAATATTTGTATGTCTAAATTACCATTACACATACGAAACAACGATATGACATTTGAGCCATCACGTCAACACCACTGCGACAGTGCGACTTTTGTTGATGCTTCTCGTAGCCTAGTTGGAGCGAGAGTTGCTGGATGGATGAAGTAAAAGGAAAGTTGGCGAGTGGAGCATATACAATTGTTGACAACGAGTCTTTAAAGGCAAAATCGGATGTGTGGAGAAAGTGTGGTGTAATACGAGATCAGGAAAATAACATCATAAGCGGCTTTGCGGCTTGCAAAACATGCCATAAAGTTTTGGCGTTTGATAGCCGGAAGCTGGGCACGTCTTCTCTTAGGAAGCACGTCGAGACTTGCAGGAGCACAGCAGGGGTTGCCAGTGCGACAATTGACAGGTACTTTGCCAAAGGCTACAAACCTCCAAGAGGGGAAGACAAGGAAGCGATAACACAATTGGCTGTGCAATTTGTGTGCCGAGACATTAGATCATTTGAGGCCGTGTGCGGCGATGGATTTTTGGAACTGGCACAGGGCTTAATTGACACTGGGGCACGAGCTGGCCTTGTGGTTGCGCGTCAGCTTCTGCCCGATCCAACCACAGTCTCCCTTAGGATCACTAAATATGCCGAGGATAAAAGACAAGACATAATTCCGGAGCTGAGGGAACAATTGACCGAGAGCAACGGGGCTGTGACGCTGGATTTGTGGACGGATGATTTCCGAAAAATTGGATATCTCTGTGTGACAACACATTACATTAAAAGCAATTGGGAACTGCAGGAGCGAGTGCTCTGCACAGCTGAATGGGACAGCAATTTACGTAAAACAGCTGACAACCTCAGGCCAGCCATCGTCCAAGCACTCCGCAAATTTGGACTGGATGAGTTCTTTCCCAAACTAGTGTACGTAACTGACAGAGGTGCAAACATTGTTGCGGCCCTCCGCACAGCCACGAGATTGAGTTGCGCAGCACATATCCTGAACACAGTATTGTATACCACACTTGGGAAACCTGCTGAGGATGATTTGTTTGGCGAAGAGGTATCTGGTCTCATTGAGTCCGCTAAGTCGCTTGTGACTTATTTTAAGCAGTCACATCTCCAGAATCGTCTGCAAAAAACACTGAAAGCATCCGTGGAGACGCGATGGAACTCGCTTCACACGATGCTTGACTCCATTAGCAGCCAGTACGAGGCCATCCGTGCTCCTGGAGGAACGTAACGAAGAACACCGTTTAAACTGCATAAGCAAGGAGACTTTGCATGACATTGTGAATTTTTTGGCACGATTCAAAGAAGCCACCAAAGCCCTGGAAGCATCCAAAACTCCGACCATTCACTTGACAGCTGTGTGGTTGGAGCGCCTCAGACGTCACCTTCAGCCGTCTTCTACCGACAGTCTGACATTGTCATCGCTTAAAGAAAAATGCCTCAAGATTTTAACTGAGAAATTTGAGCTGCATCTCCTGCACAAGCTGGCAATGTTCTTGCATCCAAAGTTGAAAAGCCTAAAGCTGCTGGCAGACCATGGTGACATTATGGGAGTTCATAGCGAAGCACGCCGTCTTGTGAAAGGTAAGCTATTCAATCACAAACTAATATGCTACTTGTCTTCAGTTATGTAACGAAGTACAAATACTCATTTAAAAAAATAAAAAAAACATTTTATGATCAGTTTTTCCACCTGCCAAAACAGGAATTGAAAAAAATCTCCATGTTCATTTATGATAAGAGTAAGTCCAGTTCAGGCGCTCGCATCCGTGTCGTGATGTGATCATCTATTGTCTGCTATACTTCTTATTAAATCCAGGAAATTGGTTGATGAAATATTGATTAAAATTAAGCTACAATTTAATACAAAACGAAATTATCTTTAAAGAAAGGCTTTGTGATTTCTATTTCTATTTAGGCTAATGTTAACTCCAAATAGGGGTGTGTTGTGATTTCGGTTTTACAGCCCTAATTATTAGAATATAAGAGAATAAATTGTAATGCAAGTATAATAGGCCTACTTAAAGTAGCCTACCTTTAAAATCAGGTACTTTTTACTTAAGTAGGGTTTTCATTGTGGTACTTCTACTTTTACTAAAGTAAATGTGTCTCTGGTTATTTGTACTTTTACTTAAGTAGCCTACTGAGATTCAGTACTTCCACCATTGCTTGTCTTTAATAATTTACTATTATTGTTAATGGCAAAATTTATATTTTACATCCATCATGTGTCTATTTCTTATAAATAGAACTCGAGGAGAAACGCGAAGATCTACCAGGCCGCAGCATGTCGGCGGGCCCAGCTGCGAAAAGAGTTTGTTTGGTTTCAAGAGTTGATTGTTTGTCAGACGTAGTGGACTCCAGCGATGACACTGTGCTGCCCGAGGACGAGGTCTCTGCATACATCGAGTTCAAGCCACCCAAGGGGGATCCTTTCGATGTTTTGTTGTGGTGGAAGGAGCATGCGAAAACATTTCCCAACCTGGCAATGATTGCGCGGAATGTTCTCTCCATCCCAGCATCGAGCGCTGCGAGTGAGAGAGACTTTTCCACAGCGGGATTTGTAATTCAAGAACGGAGAACGCAACTTAAACCTGGGACTGTGGACGATATCCTTTTCCTGCACAGTAACCTTAACCAAAAAACCTTAAGGGAAAGTAAATGCATAGACATAGGCCTATATAGGCTATTGTTTGTGAGCGACAGGCTCAGCAGGTTGTATTTTTTCTTGTTATTTTTTTTTTCTTTCATGTCTTTGCGTATAGGCTATGTTATTAGGTTCCATAGCCTGTTTAGGTGCCGATTGTGTAGCCTACTTGAATGGCGCAAAACAAAGCGCACATTAGTTTAGCCTGTTTCATTA
>NC_138735.1:34847245-34849745 GCF_965113295.1 Leuciscus leuciscus
TGAAGCAGAAGTAGGACAGGTGATCAGGGTTAGGGTTAGGGTTAGAGTTAGAGTGTGTGTGTGTGTGTGTGTGTGTGTGTGTGTGTGTGTGAGACTTGCCATGGCGATGAAGCGCCCGATGAAGCAGAAGTAGGACAGGTGATCAGGGTTAATGGTGGACGCTGGGTTGATCTGCAGACAGTAGTTGCTCTTGCCGGCATATTCAAACAGACAGTACATGGGATTCAGCACCTCGTGAGACAGGAGGAAGAACCACTCCCTGGACACACACACACACACCAGGGTGATGTCATCACTCACAGTCGACCCATACCATCACTAACTGGGTACAAAGCGAACCCATCAGCGGCCGGTTTATAAGTGGTGAATTTGTCAAAACGGTTTGTTGTTTTAGATAAAACTCAAGTCTCTAATGATGTCAACATTGCCTTAAACTTCCAATTGTAAGTGATGTTTTTCTTAGACAGAAACACTGCATACACTCTTCTCCGTTAGGGTTAACATACACCATACACTCTTCTCCGTTAGGGTTAACATACACCGTGACCATACACTCTTCTCCGTCCACCAACTCTTCTAAATTACACATGGGATGTTGAAAAACACAAAACCACAGGCCAAAATTATCCTCTCTCGTGTGAATGGCCAATCAGTGTTTGTGAACATGTCACCTGACGTTCAACCACAGGAAACTCATTCAATGTCCACATCACATCAGCTACAAACAACATATCACTAAAATCATTTTTTAAACACATTATTACTAATGCATTAGATTTTTACTTGACTTAATGATGTCATCATTGTTTGAAGTATGTTTAAATAAATCAGTCAAAAAATTTCAGAAAATATTGTGTATGAAAATATATGTTAAATATGAAATGATAATGCAGTGCGATCGATCCGACAGAAGCATTCCTGTGTAGCTCTGATGTCACTTCCTGTTCTGTGTCAGAATACAGTGAACATGGAGTTTCTCAGAACTCCAGCTCCGCTTCTCTACAGTTAGGGTTAGGGTTAGCACTAACCCTTACAGTGTTCACATAAAGTTCCCTAACCCATTAGTGTTTGTAATCCACTGACAAACAAATTAAAACAAGTGTTGCGTGTTCTGTGTGCTAAAGTATGAATGGCTGGTGTTTTCTGATTGAGTGTGTGTGTGTGTGTTGTACCGTGCAAGGCCTCCGTAGTCCAGTCCCTCCTCGCCCTTGAAGATCACGTACAGACGCCTCCTCAGATCATACGGCTTGAAGTTCATGATCTACAGTGAGGAGTGAAACAGAAACATTCAGAACCTGTCGGGAGAGTCACATGACTGAAGCTGATGCTGTGTGTGTTCCTCGACCTGCTGGAACGAGTCTTCGAACAGCGTCTGTCGGGATACGGTGATCTTCACGTGGCTGGCGAGAGCGTTGGACTGCGAACACAGAGACATGCGTTAGGAAACGATACACACACTGGGTTTCATGTGTGTTGGAGAGTTGGGCGAGTGTTACCTGACACAGATAACGGAAATGAGCCAGTTTCCACCTGAAGCTTCGCTCGTATGCAATCTGTGGACCTTTAGTGCTGCTCAACACACACACACACACATTAGAGGAAAACAGCGCCTGTAATGACAAGCTTTTTCCATCCACGTATTTCCATCAGACGGAAATGCACATGAAATCTTAAAACGCGCATAAAAAACATGTGCTCAATGATATGAAGATAGTTTTTATCCGACATGCCATTAACTCGATGGAAACACATTTACCAAACAAATCCTCAATGTGCAACAATAAACTCATGTGACTTTGGCTCAGCGTCAGCTGTGATTGGATAACTGGATCAACCAGTGGACCAATGGCGTCGCAGCGTCTCTAATGTTGGTTTAGTGTTTCTGAAACACCGGAGTGTGTGATCAGAATGATTTGGTTTAATTCCCTCCAGAGTAATTCCCTTCGTCTGGCGCTCGAGACACACTCGTTTATGATGAGGGAGAAACAGCCACAGGCTTCCACACTTACAGCAGCTTTTATTATTCTATTACTGATACTTTGCATCAGTATCCCAGATATTGTTCTCTTAAACACGTGATGGAAACTGTGCTTTATTCACAGATGTTTTATGTGATATTACAATTTTTTTCACACAAGTTTAATTCTCATGTTTGTCAGGAAACACATCTACTGTCGGAGTTAGGGTTAGGGTTAGCCCTAACCCTAAACACAGCTACTGTCGGACTGATGGACTCACACGGATGATTTGCCGGTCCGCGGGTCACTGAAGGTCGTGGTGCGCGTGTTGTGATCCACGAAGTAGCGCACGCCTTCCCTGGTGTAGCGGATCTCCCAGCCCTCTGGGAGCGGGTCTTCGTTCTGCAGCCTGATTCACACACACACACACACACACACACACACGTGATGAGAGCACACAGCAGATCTGAATCGTCGTAGAAGACAGTCGTGAGCTTCACTCACCCTTGTGTTCGCGGATCTTCCCACTGCGTCGTCTTGGT
>NC_138735.1:34854745-34859745 GCF_965113295.1 Leuciscus leuciscus
CTCCTCCTCCTCCTCCTCACCTGTTCTGCGTCTCGTCCCGGTTCTCGTGAAGAGCGTCTCCGTTCTGATGGACTTCTGTAAGACAGACAGAGGGATGACACGGGCAACCTGAGGTCAGAGGCCAGAGGTCAGAGGTCAGATCAGGGGTCTTACTGCTCGCAGTGGTGGGGTTTCCGTTGTGCATGTGCAGCGGGTCAAACGAGAGCCCGTCCAGGAACACTGTGAGTTCACCGGTGGACACGACTCCATTCTTGCCGTCCACGGTCAGTGTCAACACCTCTCGCACGTTCTCCACTGAAACGACATCACACCAGTCTCTACTGTCACACACATTGGCCCTCATTTATCAAAAGTGCGTACACCAAATTTCCAGCGTACACCTGGGGTACACCCAAAACCACGGTGACTTTGAGATTTATCAATATGGACGTTGGCGTACGGCACGCTCAAACCCTACGCCAGCTCAGGAGGTGGTGTACATGTACGCACGCTCAAACCCTACGCCAGCTCAGGAGGTGGTGTACATGTACGCACGCTCTAACCCTACGCCAGCTCAGGAGGTGGTGTACATGTACGCACGCTCTAACCCTACGCCAGCTCAGGAGGTGGTGTACATGTACGCACGCTCTAATCCTACGCCAGCTCAGGAGGTGGTGTACATGTACGCACGCTCTAACCCTACGCCAGCTCAGGAGGTGGTGTACATGTACGCACGCTCTAACCCTACGCCAGCTCAGGAGGTGGTGTACATGTACGCACGCTCAAACCCTACGCCAGCTCAGGAGGTGGTGTACATGTACGCACGCTCTAATCCTACGCCAGCTCAGGAGGTGGTGTACATGTACGCACGCTCTAACCCTACGCCAGCTCAGGAGGTGGTGTACATGTACGCACGCTCTAATCCTACGCCAGCTCAGGAGGTGGTGTACATGTACGCACGCTCAAACCCTACGCCAGCTCAGGAGGTGGTGTACATGTACGCACGCTCTAATCCTACGCCAGCTCAGGAGGTGGTGTACATGTACGCACGCTCTAATCCTACGCCAGCTCAGGAGGTGGTGTACATGTACGCACGCTCAAACCCTACGCCAGCTCAGGAGGTGGTGTACATGTACGCACGCTCTAACCCTACGCCAGCTCAGGAGGTGGTGTACATGTACGCACGCTCAAACCCTACGCCAGCTCAGGAGGTGGTGTACATGTACGCACGCTCAAACCCTACGCCAGCTCAGGAGGTGGTGTACATGTACGCACGCTCTAATCCTACGCCAGCTCAGGAGGTGGTGTACATGTACGCACGCTCAAACCCTACGCCAGCTCAGGAGGTGGTGTACATGTACGCACGCTCTAATCCTACGCCAGCTCAGGAGGTGGTGTACATGTACGCACGCTCTAATCCTACGCCAGCTCAGGAGGTGGTGTACATGTACGCACGCTCAAACCCTACGCCAGCTCAGGAGGTGGTGTACATGTACGCACGCTCAAACCCTACGCCAGCTCAGGAGGTGGTGTACATGTACGCACGCTCAAACCCTACGCCAGCTCAGGAGGTGGTGTACATGTACGCACGCTCTAACCCTACGCCAGCTCAGGAGGTGGTGTACATGTACGCACGCTCAAACCCTACGCCAGCTCAGGAGGTGGTGTACATGTACGCACGCTCTAACCCTACGCCAGCTCAGGAGGTGGTGTACATGTACGCACGCTCTAACCCTACGCCAGCTCAGGAGGTGGTGTACATGTACGCACGTTTTGAGTTAGTGCGGAAATGCGCAGAAAAACAATTCCTAACACCACAGAACGCACTGACAAACTAAAAGATATGATATATTATGACCCACTGTAAAAAAACAACAGCATAGTAATTATAAACTTCAGTGTTTATTTTTGTGCAACATGGACTTCAATGTTTCATTTGTGTGACTTTACCAAAGCATTTGATTTGTAGGCATATGTATTCCTTCAGTTGCGAGCCTGTGCGCTTTACCTGATGTTTCAAGCCTTGTTTATACTTTGGCCTGGCTCCGCAGCGCGAGTCTCCGCAGACTGCGCGCGCACCTCCCCAAACGGACGAGATACTCTATACTCGACGCGCTCGCCGTTGTACTATTCTGTGAAACGATGGTTAGGCCAGGGTTAGGCCCGGCAGGTGCGCACGGACTGGGTTCAGTAATGAAAGGCTTTCAATGACCAAAAAATTATTCAGACTGACAAATTAATAAAAATGACATTCTTCTTCTTTTAAATAATAATAATAACGACATTCTTCTTCTAAATAACAATAAGCGTCATTAATAATAAAAATCATAATAATAATAAGGAGAAGAATATTACAAATTGTCATGCAAGTATTAATGTGAATGAATGGTACTCCACATCACATCATCATCACTATTGTACACCCCAATACATGTGACGTGATACGAAATTAAATGCTAATTGTTTCAAAACACGTGCTGTAAAATAATGCATTGTGATAGGTCATTTGCTCGTCCAAGTTTCTCTTCTTTGCCGTCTTCCGTGTGTCCATGGCGTAAAATGAGGGCGTGGGGGAAGCGGAGACTTGAATATATAGGGGCGTGTTATTCTAATGACGATCGTTTTCAGCCGCGGCATTTCTCAAGGGCAGGTATTGCGTACACCTGGATTTCAAAGGTACGCACAGCTTCATAAATCAGGCGGTGAGAGGAGTGTAAGCATAATCTTACGCCAACATATACGCCCGTTTCTACGCAAGAATGATAAATGAGGGCCATTATGATCCGGGACCTTCATGCTCTCTCTGCACACTACATGTCAAGAAATCTTAAGATATTATATTTATGCAGATTTTTTTTTTTTTTATATATTTTTTTATTTACCTCTAAATTACAAGAATTTCCGGTTACACTTTATTTTAAGGTATCGTTGTTACAGTGTAATTAGACATTTAAGTACTGAGTAATATTAAGTAACTACATGTACTTACTATTGGGTTAGGGTAGGATTAGGGTTTGATTCAGGGTTAGTTGCATGTAATTATGCATAATTTACAGTTATTAACTACATGTAACATATCGTCGCTGCCCGATGAAAATCACGTATGTCCAAAACGGTTACTTTTCAGGAAGTGAAAAAAACACCGCAATTTAAAAGCATATGAACATAGCGTTGTCACACTTGGTACGGCATCTTTAAATGTAGCCATATTCTTGCCAGTGTAATGATATAATCCACATTTGACCAAAATCGAGTTTAAATGGACATACGTGCATATCTTACAGTAACGGTGGTCGATACGCGTTCTTCCGATCATTAATTAGAATGGCCAAGTCGCGTTTCATATTGACAGATGAATACGCTCAGTTTATTAAATAGCCTACGTCTCAGTTTATTAAATACGCTCAGTTTATTAAATGTCTCTTGCAAACTATGAAGGGACAATGAATCAATACACTCATGCTGACCCCAGGGCCGGCGCGTCCATATAGGCAAACTAGGCAATTGCCTAGAGCGGCACTTTTGTAAGGGCAGCAAAATGTGTGCCAACCAGGAATGAACAATTCACAAAATAGGCTAGGCTAAATGATCATAATCAGAGAGTTGCCCTTTTCTTTTCGTTTTGAATTATTTCGTTTAAAGACTTTTCAAGCTTTGTGTATTTGATGTCTTTCTCATGTCTGTGTGAGGCATACACTGAGTTTCGTTAATGAGATGCGCTCCAGTTAACGTGCAATGCAAGTGAACGCGCGGGCGCCTCCATGATTATATTGTCTGCTATATACTGGTATTTGCTTATTTATTAAATCCACCCCAGGCAATTGGTTGATGAAAAATTGATTAAAATTAAGATACAATTTATACAACACGAAATTCACTTTAAAGAAAGGTTTTATACAAAACAAAACTTAATGAAGTGGTCAAAATCATGTCTGACCCGTCTCAAATTGTGCATACTCGTGCTGTTCACTTTTCATACTTTCAACAGACTCTATTTGTACAAACTGCTGCACATTCATTTAATTCTGAATTTTGCACACACAAGTTGAAAGGCTTCAAATCAAGTTCACGGATAATTGTGCGTGCATTTATTAATCATTATGATACTAAAATCATAACAAAGTAGGCTATGCTATGTACAAAAACAAGCTGCACCTTTTTTTTTTTACATTTCATCTTTCATTCCGAAATAGAATAATGCATGGACGAAAAAGTACACGGACTGTAGGCTATTAGCCTTTTTACCCGTTATCAATCTAAATTAATCTCGTTTTTAATTTAACTTAATTTCGTTTTTCTTTATTTAAATTTCGATGTTCTTTATTTAAATTTCGTTTTTTTCTTTATTTAATTTTCGTTTTTTCTTTATTTAAATGTCATTTTTCTTTATTTAAATTTATTTTTTTCTTTATTTAAATTTATTTTTTATTTTTTTATTTAAATTTTGTTTTTCTTTATTTAAAATTCGTTATTCTTTATTTAAATCTACCCTTTACTGTGTCAGTAATTTATTAGTCAGAAAAATATTAGACTACCTTAAAAGTATTGCTTAAGTTAACAGACCCGTGCGTTAACATCTCCACAATAAACAGTGACAATTACTTCGTCTAGACCATTTACTGGTAAATAACAGTTGTGAATATATTGCGAATATATAATAAACTTGAACAGTTGTCAAAAACAAACGTTTGCTGATACTTTACCTCACAGAGTTATTCGGCTATCCAATGCTGAGCTTCCCGAGACGCTTAGACCGACGAGATGCCTCCACAGGGCGGGAGATACGCGGCGTGATTGACAGCATTGACACCAAATGGATATACGTGAAAATCAGATGACATGATTTCACAACTTTTCATTGGTCATTTAGATATGTGAAGCATACCGTATACGGAAATGAACCTGGACATTCTATCCGTCGAAAAATCTCAAAATCGGCAAAATGGACATACGTGGTTTTCATCGGACAGCGACGATATGTAACAATGGCACTGTAAAATAAAGTGTTACCGAATTTCCCA
>NC_138735.1:34864745-34872245 GCF_965113295.1 Leuciscus leuciscus
TCACTCACTCACCTCAAAAACAAGAAATAAAACCTAGACGTGACCCTGAGATGCTTCTCCAGCCGCGGCTGAACCCACTGTCAGTGTGATTGTCTGAGCGATCCAGCCGGCTGTGTGTGTGTGTGTGTGTGTGTGTGTGTGTGTGTGTCTTTGGACTGAGCGCACTCCTCCGTCCACAGGAACATGGTAAAGGAGATGTTAGTGTTCTAGTGGAGTGACCTGGATCACAGGAGGAGAAGAGCTGCTGACGGCAGGACCACACCAACACACTGAGCTCTGAGACGACGGCAGCGCACACCTGCACACACACACACACACACACACACACACACACACACACACATGTTAGTGCGTCTGCATCACGGTTGTGTGGATCACACTGTTTTAAAGTCGTGATGAAATGGAAGTAACAACAGATCTTTTCCTCCGTATTGTGACATGGATTATTGAAAAAGGACAAAATGTAGGGCGGGGCTTGTTTCTATGCATCAGTTGTTGATTGGATGTTGAGATGTGGGCGTAGCACTCAAGTGTATGCAGATGAGTGTGAGCTTGAGGACAGAGTTTAAGCGAGCTAGATGATTGGAGAAGATCAGCATACTGACGCTTCACATCATAATAACTGCACCATCAACTCACTGTTGTTCCTCCAGCAGCTCCTGATCGGCCTCAGCCGCTGAAGACTCCACGTCCACACTGCTGTCACTGCCCGACACACACGGGCTCTCAGGGGTCAGAACCGCACCGCTACACACACACACACACACACAGAGAGAGAGAGAGAGAGAGAGAGAGAGACAGAGAGAGAGAGAGAGAGAGAGAGAGAGAGAGAGAGAGTCAGCTGGACCCGTCTGTCTCTGTCTGTCTGTCTGTCTGTACACCTGTCTGCCTGTAGACCTGTCTGTCTGTACACCTTGTCTGTCTGTCTGTACACCTGTCTGTACACCTGTCTGTCTGTCTGTCTGTCTGTCTGTACACCTGTCTGTCTGTCTGTCTGTCTGTACACCTGTCTGTCTGTCTGTCTATACACCTGTCTGTTTGTACACCTGTCTGTCTGTCTGTCTGTCACATGTCTGTCTGTACACCTGTTTCTCTGTACACCTGTCTGTACACTTGTCTATCTGTACACCTGTCTGTCTGTACACCTGTCTGTCTGTACACCTGTCTGTCTGTCTGTACACCTGTCTGTCTGTCTGTTTACCTGTCTGTCTGTCTGTCCACCTGTCTGTCTGTCTGTCCACCTGTCTGTCTGTACACCTGTCTGTCTGTACACCTGTCTGTCTGTCTGTATGTCGGTACACCTGTCTGTCTGTACACCTGTATGTCTGTACACCTGTCTGTACACCTGTATGTCTGTACACCTGTCTGTCTGTCTGTCTGTCTGTACACCTGTCTGTCTGTCCACCTGTCTGTCTGTCCACCTGTCTGTCTGTCCACCTGTCTGTCTGTCCACCTGTCTGTCTGTACACCTGTCTGTCTGTACACCTGTCTGTCTGTCTGTCTGTCTATATGTGCACCTGTCTGTCTGTACACCTGTCTGTCTGTCTGTATGTGCACCTGTCTGTCTGTACACCTGTCTGTCTGTATGTCGGTACACCTGTCTGTACACCTATATGTCTGTACACCTGTCTGTCTGTATGTGCACCTGTCTGTCTGTACACCTGTCTGTCTGTATGCCGGTGCACCTGTCTGTACACCTGTATGTCTGTACACCTGTCTGTCTGTATGTGCACCTGTCTGTCTGTACACCTGTCTGTCTGTATGCCGGTGCACCTGTCTGTACACCTGTATGTCTGTACACCTGTCTGTCTGTCTGTCTGTACACCTGTCTGTCTGTCTGTCTGTGTGAGTTTGGATTTACTTGATTCGCCCCTCCAGTGTTTGGATGTGCCGCTCTTTCTCTTCCAGTGTTTTCTTCAGGCAATTTATCTCTCGCTGCTTCTCGAGAAGCTCCTTCTGAAGCCTGTAGTTGCTCTCCTCTAGAGTCTCACAGAACGCCTGCACTTACACACACACACACACACACACACACACACACACACACACACACACACACACACACACACAGAAGACGTCTTCTCATTGGATAAAGCCAAACATTCTCATGACTAATTTTGAGACACAGACATTAATGTACTATAGCACTAGATGCTAACATTGTCTTCTATGACGTGTAACACACATATCTCTATTAACATCTATAAATGCAGTTTATTATAGAGCAGTGCAGGGATGATGTCAGAACGCCCATAAAGCCTCGAGGGAACCAGCAGGAACTAATCCTCCGGGTTCTGACGCCTGTTCCATGAGCCTGTGAAGAGTGTGTGCACTGGACATCATATTTCACACTCACAGACTTTTTTTAGATGCTTTCCAGCAGAATTGAACTGTCTTCATCACTGAATCATTATCTTCCTGTTATTACTGTGAAGCTGTAGAAGAAAGCGGACTCACCCGACTCTCCTCCAGACTGTCGAACGGGCCGGGCGGTTCATCCAGACACAAGAACTCCCGAACCGCCACACTGAGGAACAGTGGAGTCCGTCACACACACACTTCAGTCACGTGCAGCTGTATGTGTGTGCGAGCAGCTCACCAGTGGGCGATGTCTTTATGGGCCACGAGGTTCTGGAGGAAGGCCTGCAGGCCCAGCTGACGGTCCTCCAAGAACTCCGTCTCGTAGTTGTCTTTGAACCAGCGTTTGGGAGGCAGAGCGAGTCTGAACCCCGGGAACATCTCCTTCAGCTGGAGAGGAACGGGTCAGAGCATTAGAGGAACCAGAGCTTTAGAGGAACGGGTCAGAGCTTTAGAGGAACGGGTCAGAGACGGCAGAGCTTTAGAGGAACGGGTCAGAGACGGCAGAGCTTTAGAGGAACGGGTTAGAGCTTTAGAGGAACGGGTCAGAGCTTTAGAGGAACGGGTCAGAGCTTTAGAGGAACGGGTCAGAGACGGCAGAGCTTTAGAGGAACGGGTTAGAGCTTTAGAGGAACGGGTCAGAGCTTTAGAGGAACGGGTCAGAGCTTTAGAGGAACGGGTCAGAGCTTTAGAGGAACGGGTCAGAGACGGCAGAGCTTTAGAGGAACGGGTTAGAGCTTTAGAGGAACGGGTCAGAGCTTTAGAGGAACGGGTCAGAGACGGCAGAGCTTTAGAGGAACGGGTCAGAGACGGCAGAGCTTTAGAGGAACGGGTCAGAGCTTTAGAGGAACGGGTCAGAGCTTTAGAGGAACGGGTCAGAGCTTTAGAGGAACGGGTCAGAGCATTAGAGGAACCAGAGCTTTAGAGGAACGGGTCAGAGCTTTAGAGGAACGGGTCAGAGCTTTAGAGGAACGGGTCAGAGCATTAGAGGAACCAGAGCTTTAGAGGAACGGGTCAGAGCTTTAGAGGAACGGGTCAGAGCATTAGAGGAACCAGAGCTTTAGAGGAACGGGTCAGAGCTTTAGAGGAACGGGTCAGAGCATTAGAGGAACGGGTCAGAGACGGCAGAGCTTTAGAGGAACGGGTCAGAGACGGCAGAGCTTTAGAGGAACGGGTCAGAGCTTTAGAGGAACGGGTCAGAGCTTTAGAGGAACGGGTCAGAGACGGCAGAGCTTTAGAGGAACGGGTCAGAGACGGCAGAGCTTTAGAGGAACGGGTCAGAGCTTTAGAGGAACGGGTCAGAGACGGCAGAGCTTTAGAGGAACGGGTCAGAGACGGCAGAGCTTTAGAGGAACGGGTCAGAGCTTTAGAGGAACGGGTCAGAGCTTTAGAGGAACGGGTCAGAGCATTAGAGGAACCAGAGCTTTAGAGGAACGGGTCAGAGCTTTAGAGGAACGGGTCAGAGCATTAGAGGAACCAGAGCTTTAGAGGAACGGGTCAGAGCTTTAGAGGAACGGGTCAGAGCATTAGAGGAACCAGAGCTTTAGAGGAACGGGTCAGAGCTTTAGAGGAACGGGTCAGAGCATTAGAGGAACCAGAGCTTTAGAGGAACGGGTCAGAGCTTTAGAGGAACGGGTCAGAGACGGCAGAGCTTTAGAGGAACGGGTCAGAGACGGCAGAGCTTTAGAGGAACGGGTCAGAGCTTTAGAGGAACGGGTCAGAGCTTTAGAGGAACGGGTCAGAGCTTTAGAGCTTTAGAGGAACGGGTCAGAGCTTTAGAGGAATGGGTCAGAGCTTTAGAGGAACGGGTCAGAGCTTTAGAGGAACGGGTCAGAGCTTTAGAGGAACGGGTCAGAGACGGCAAAGCTTTAGAGGAACGGGTCAGAGACGGCAGAGCTTTAGAGGAACGGGTCAGAGCTTTAGAGGAACGGGTCAGAGCTTTAGAGGAACGGGTCAGAGCTTTAGAGCTTTAGAGGAACGGGTCAGAGCTTTAGAGGAACGGGTCAGAGCTTTAGAGGAACGGGTCAGAGCTTTAGAGCTTTAGAGGAACGGGTCAGAGCTTTAGAGGAATGGGTCAGAGCTTTAGAGGAACGGGTCAGAGACGGCAGAGCTTTAGAGGAACGGGTCAGAGCTTTAGAGCTTTAGAGGAACGGGTCAGAGCTTTAGAGGAACGGGTCAGAGCTTTAGAGCTTTAGAGGAACGGTCAGAGCTTTAGAGGAACGGGTCAGAGCTTTAGAGGAACGGGTCAGAGACGGCAGAGCTTTAGAGGAACGGGTCAGAGGAACGTCATCACTGCATAACCTCCATCTCACTGACCTTGTCATTGAGTCTGGAGAAGTCGGTGTAGCGCCTGAACACGACCCAGCTCTCGTCCAGAGTCTTCCTCACCAGAACCTTATAGACCTGCAGCACATTCACAAACACCAATCTGCCAAAGTCACGTGACTTCAGTAAACAAGGCTTTGCTACATCATGTCAATGAACCAATGAGTTTTATAATAAACCATTTTAATAGCACATTTAAAAGAGATAATGCTATAAACAGCCAAAATTGTGTTTCGTAATCGCAGAAGGATCAGATATTTAAGCAAATCACAAGTTTTATTTTTCAAAATGTATCACTGTCTAAGTAGATAACGCCTATGAATAATACTTTTCATTAGCCTGGCAAGCCAGACCTACATCAAGATACCATACACCATAGACACGGCTCAGTCCGAGGGGCGGGATAAACGGCTGTCTTTCAAATTCCCTCTGCACGCAATAGGACAGCGCTTCAACCAACCAGAGCGTTTTCCCAAAAGCGGAGCTAACGTTAGTCGATAGATTCAACTTTTGAATTTGGCCGGCAAAACTACGAACACGTCTTCTTTTTTTAAGAGTGACTTAAGTGCCGTTCTTTGCTCTTTTCTCAAAGAAAAGCTTAACTCCAAGTCCTCCAGAGTCGCGGCCAAAGCCGATTCGAAAGACTGTTCTCCAGCAGCTCTTCTTTGTTTCCAAGTAGCAGGGAACCGTTGCAACTCTGTCGTCATTATGTTAAGCCCCGCCCCGCCTACTCTATACACGATGTGATTGGCCTGACCCAATTTAGGTTTTACAGCTCCGAAAGTCAACGGAGAGTTGTTAGACTACCCTGGCTGCAAAATACATTTTGCTACCGCTAGGGTGCGTCTAGATTTCTAGGCTAACTTTTCATTATATTAATGTCCAAATATTGCTTCCCAGATAATGTGATTTTCAGGCCTAGGGTTAGGCCTAGGATTAGGGTTAGGGTTAGGCCTAGGGTTAGTAATTTCAAGGGCTGAAAGACAGTATTAGAACAGAAATATTTTACAGGCCTTGGTTTTGAGACACACTCTTGATATAGACAAGGTTTGAACACAATCTGAGACAGTGCAACAACAACCTGTAATTCCATTTTACCCAGAAGACTCTGACAGTGCACACGCACCTGCCTGATCAATAGCCTATATTAATAAATAAAATATATATATTTCATTGCCAAGACATATACATCTATCTACTGGAATAGAGCAGTGTAAATATAAGGCCATCCTCAAGCTTACGGTCGGCTACTCGTACGACTCTCCATCTGACACGCTTTCTGTTCAGCGATCAGCGGTGGTTGTTATGCGCTGGACTGACGTTTGCAGGTTTTAAGTTGTGGGTAGCTAACGTTACAGGTACTGTGCTGTAACTCTGGCATATTTCACAAATGAACGTGCCATAACGGACATCCAATACTAACATTACATTATCACACCAAGTACTCTCAGCCACTAATGGCCCTTTCAGACAGGATGCGGAATGCTATGACACACATTTATGTCAATGGCTTGCGCCGCACGAGGACGTTTTGTTGCTACGGTGACCAAAGCGGAGCACAGCATTGACGAGCTCAAAGTTCAAAACAGTTCAACTTTTGCCGCTGCGCTATGTGAAGATTACCCGCGCGGCCAATAGGAACGGGGCATCCAAACAAGCGCGGAAATGAAAATGAAAACTCTGCCTACTTTTGCTCTGGCCAGCGTAGCGCTTATCGCTCTGTATCTGAAGGGCTACATTTTATTTCTCCATTTTAATAAACGAACTATTCAGTCAGACAGGTATTAGTTAAGATAAGATAAGATAAGAAAAAAAAAAAAAAAGTTGTGAAAGAAATAGTTACATTTTCAAGCATTTTATCCAAAATTTAAGCACTTTTCAAACCTTGAAAACACAACATCAAACTTCAAGCATGTTCAAGCACTTCAAGCGCCCGTACGAACCCTGAGATCTGAAGCACTCACAGTGAACTTGGCCCGCTCCTCCATCACCTCGTACCCCAGGACAGTGGGTGTGATGGGCCGCTCCTGCCAGGGACCCGGGCTCTCCGGCGCGCTCTCGGGGTTCGGGGAGCCGGAGTTTAGATGAGGAGAGCTGGAGTCGGGGTTCGGGGAGATGGAGAACTGCACGGATCGCTCGGAACCGCTGAGTCTGGCCCGGCTCACGGGACTCTGGCTTCGGTCCGGCACTGAGACGGCTGCTCTCCGCGGGGCTCGGTCTATCGGAACCGGAACCGGGACAAACGGCGCAGCCATCGCTGATACACACACCTGAGGAGATACACAGGCTGATACACACACCTGAGGAGATACACAGGCTGATACACACACACACCTGAGGACACACACAGGCTGATACACACACACACACACCTGAGGAGACACACAGGCTGATACACACACACACCTGAGGAGACACACAGGCTGATACACACACACACACACACACACACACACACACACACCTGAGGAGACACAAAGGCTGATACACACACACACACACACACACACACCTGAGGAGACACAAAGGCTGATACACACACACACACACACACACACACACCTGAGGAGACACACAGGCTGATACACACACACACACACACACACACACACACCTGAGGAGACACACAGGCTGATACACACACACACACCTGAGGAGACACACAGGCTGATACACACACCTGAGGAGACACACAGGCTGATACACACGCACACCTGAGGAGACACACAGGCTGATACACACACACACCTGAGGAGACACACAGGCTGATACACACACACACACACACACACACACACACACACACACACACACAGGCTG
>NC_138735.1:34877245-34894745 GCF_965113295.1 Leuciscus leuciscus
TGTTTATTCGAACACCTTTAGTTCCTCTAATGCTCTCAAATCAGTTTATTATAACAGTGAACACTCTTTTCATGTCGTTGTCATGTTATATTGTGTCATGTTTATCAAATTAAAACTGCTTAAAAAACGTAGACTCCACTTCATTGATAGTTGCTTATGTTGAACTTTATTCTTGTTCAAACAGACGCTGTATGAAGCAGTACATAAAGTATTGAATGAACATGTCTCATGAAATGAAACATCTGTGTATTATTTGGCAAATATTGCATTTATTTCACTGCAGCTGTGGTAAAGTATGCAAACACCACGTGAGCGGTCACTACGGGAACCAGAAAGTGTCCGACTTCACGTCTCCGTTTGCAGCTCCTCCCCGCCTGCACGCGGCTACTCTCGCCGATCGGTTACATCCAGCCGCAGCCGATGTCGAACACACCTTACAGCGCAGAAACGGATGACTGAGAGGAAAATGACGCGAAGCTCAAAAGAGGCGGAGTTTCGTCTCTGATTGGCCAGTCTCTCCTGCCCTTCAGTCACGTGGGTTCGAGACGCCGCTGTATGGGTTTCAGGAAGCTCGACTCGTTCCGTCTTGTATAGTTTGTTTGTTTGTTTGTTTGGTGTGTGTGAGACTGTGATGGATGTTCGGGTGTGTGGGATGTTCAGCGCCGCGGTTCTGATCCGCTTAGTTCTGCTGTGCGTCGGTGTTTATCAGGATCAGAATCTGCAGCTCAAATACACTGATGTGGATTATCACGTGTTCACTGACGCGTCCAGATTCATCACACAGGTGACACACACACAGAGGCAGTATTTTTAATTACATGTATTTGAAATACGTATTAGAGACTGTAATTTGTATTTAAAATACTTATTTAAATATATAGTTTTATTTTGCATATGGGTGATTCTCCAACTACAGGCACTTTTGTGTCCTTGGCCTTTTTTTGTAAATAAATAAACAAACAAGTGCAAAAATAAATTGTCCTTATGAAGTTCATGCTCCAACATCCTAGTAACCACCAAATCTTTCCCCTTTTTTCTTTTAAAAATGCTTTTGCATGGCTGTTTATTAGCAGATTTTGCAGTTTTATGCTTGTCCCCAACCCAGACTGGCCCTCTTTGAATGTTAGAAAATTATATTAAAGGATCGATTTAAAAATATTTTTTAACATGTTTGTCTTAAGGACAAATAAAATAATATCATACCATCGAAATTCCATATGTATATCATAATTTTAAACTATTTTTGGAATGAAATAAGTCTGTCCCCAGGTTTTCCATCATTTCCACCTCCATCAACAAAATCCACTTTAATAGATCCACCTTAAATATTTTATTTACTTGGTAATCAGAATCAGAATCAGAATCAGAAAGAGCTTTATTGCCAAGTGTGCTTGCACCCACAAGGAATTTTTCTTGGTACTGAAGCTTCCAGTGCACATATACAAATACAAAAAGAAACATAGTAATACAAATTCTAAGAATAAAATATATAAAAAAATAAAAAAAATAAAAATAGTATAAAAAGTAAAAAAAAGGGGTCACAGTTGGGTTTAGTCTGAATAAACATTTACAGATTATGAACATATTTACAGTATTTTGAGAAGTATGAATAATATAAATATAAATATCACCTGAGTTAGAGAATATTACACTAGACAGTGGGAGTCTAGTGCATGTTACAGATTATGAACATATTTACAGTATTTTGAGTAGTATGAATAATATAAATATAAATATCACCTGAGTTAAGAGAATATTGCACTAGACAGTGGGAGTATTGCACTTGCAGGCATATGCCTTGGGGGGCATGTTAAGTGTTCAGAAGGGAAATGGCCTGTGGAAAGAAACTGTTCCTGTGCCTGGATGTTCTTGTGGCCAGTGATCTGTGTCGCCGTCCTGACGGTAACAGTTCAAACAGGGGGTGTCCAGGGTGAGTGGAGTCTGTGGTGATTTTACCTGCTCTCTTCCTCACTCTGGAAGAGTACAGGTCCTGGGGGGTTGGCAGGGGGCACCAATAATCCTCTCTGCTGTCCGGACTGTCCGTTGTAGTCTCCTGATGTCCGATTTGGTAGCTGAACCAAACCAGACAGTGATGGAAGTGCTTAAAACAGACTCAATGACGGCTGAGTAGAACTGGATCAGCAGCTCCTGTGGCAGATTGAACTTCTTCAGCTGGTGAAGGAAGTACAGTCTCTGCTGGGCCTTTTTCACAATGGAGTCAATGTGATTTGCCCACTTCAGGTCCTGAGAGATGGTAGAGCCCAGGAACCTGAATGACTCCACTGCTTCCACAGTGCTGTTCATGATGGTGAGAGGGGGGAGTGCTGGGGATTTTCTCCTGAAATCCACAATCATCTCCACTGTTTTGAGCGTGTTCAGCTCAAGGTTGTTATAGCTGCACCAGACAGCCAGCTGTTCAACCCCCAGTCTGTAAGCAGACTCGTCACCATTTTGGATGAGACCGATGACGGTGGTGTCGTCTGCAAATTTCAGGAGCTTGACAGAGGGGTCTTTAGAAGTGCAGTCATTAGTGTACAGGGAGAAGAGCAGTGGGGAGAGAACGCACCCTTGGGGGGCGCCAGTGCTGATGGTGAGGGTCCTGGATGTGAGCTTCCCCAGTCTCACTCGCTGCTGCCGGTCTGTCAGGAAGCTGGAGATCCACTGACAGATTGAGGATGGCATGGAGAGCTGAGTCAGTTTGGCTGTGAGAAGATCAGGGATGATGGTATTGAAGGCCGAACTGAAGTCCACAAATAAGATCCGTGCATAAGTCCCAGGTCTGTCAAGATGTTGCAGGATATAGTGCAGTCCCATGTTGACTGCATCATCCACAGACCTGTTTGCTCTGTAAGCAAACTGAAAGGGATCCAGAAGGGGTCCAGTGATGTCCTTCAGATAGGCCAACACCAGTCTTTCAAACGACTTCATGACCACAGACGTGAGAGCGACAGGTCTGTAGTCATTAAGTCCAGTGATTTTAGGTTTTTTGGGAACCGGAATGATAGTGGAGCGTTTGAAGCAGCAGGGAACTTCACACTGCTCCAATGATCTGTTGAAGATCTGCGTGAAGACTGGGGCCAGTTGGTCAGCGCAGGCTTTTAGACAAGCAGATGAGATGCTGTTAATCATGGAAATAATAGTGAAAAGGACGTATTAGTTGAAGATGAAACTTCAGGCACATGTGCTCTTCAGCACAAGAAAATAAATCAAGGTAACTCAAGCTTTTATACAGAGTATTTGTATTCAGCGTCATTTCCACCTTGGCTGTTGTTCAGTTGAATTATGTACAACAAATATGAAAATAATGTATTTATGTTTATTATGAGTAAACAACATGCTAAGTCCAAAAGTAGCTAAGCCTGACATGAGGGAGTGCTAATACTGCAGAAAAACTGCTAAAATGTCATTTCCACCTCCGTCATTTCCACCTCTGAGAAATTAGAGGCGTAGCTTTGGACATGATATATGCTGTTTTTGTGCGCTATTTGCATGTTCTCATGACATATTTGTGCTTTTGGACTGAGAACTTTATATATCACCATTCCAGTACACTCTAAATGTATTTTTATTTATCTATCTTTATATGAATGTTTTGAGCAGGTTCATATCATTTGTAATCATTATTTTTCAAACTATTAGGCATACTGTTCAACTCGTATATGTTAAATAATAAAATACATGGTTAAAAATATTTTGGACTGGCAATTTAAGTAAAAATAAACAGAAACAATCTTTCCACCATAAACCGTCATTTCCACCACTTTCCACCACTACAGTTTTTAAGAAAAAAAATAAGAATAACCAATGATGTGGATCTAAATGTATTTTAAATCAAGTAGTAATAGTTCATTACTTACAATATATGTGTGAGTGACTTATAATAAACATAGACCTGAGCAAAAATGAGATACTGTAGGCAAAAATCCCAACTCGTGGCAACTCGTGGCATTTAGCAACTTTAAATAAAAATGCATTAAGTTCATGAAGTATTAAGATTTATTTTGTTACATGATTAGGTAGCCACTGATGTTGTTGACAGATACATATTCTTATATAACAGTTTTACAATATTATATTGTAATAAAATACATAAATTGAAAAGTGGTGGAAATGACATTGTTGTAATTAAATACTTTTTGATGTATTTGTGCCCATCTCTGCACACACACACACACACACACACACACACACACACACAGCTGATTTATTACACCACAGATCTATACTGTGCTATATAGATATAATGCTGCCATATGAGAAGTACTAATCATGCTTTCGTAAATCATGAGGTATAAATTGTCACAATTATGAAATAAAAACGATTTATTTCATAATTATGAGAGTATGACATTTAATGTCATAATGTAGACTTTTTATCTCATGATTTTAACTTGTATTGAAAAGTCAAAATGATGAGAGAAAAAGGTGAAGTGAATTTAACATGATGTTTAAGAGCCTAAAGATGACATTATTTATTATTGAATATTTTTTGTTTCTGATGTGCTTTATCATATTAATCGGGTGTTTTTAGGAGATAATCCTTCAGTTCTCTTTCATCGGTTCACTCGACGCTGCGTAGCGATGGCGCTAACGGTGGTGCTGATCGCCTGAACACGTAGAGTATCTTTCCTCGTATATGAACCTATGAAAGAGAACATACACAAGTAACCCGAGACGTTCTCATACTTCAATACTTAATAAACATGCAGACGAATTGCTTTAATAAAACAAGTGTTTAGTCTAACAACGAGGTAATGAACTCTGAACCTTGAACCAAGGCTTATGTTGTGTGAATGGGCTTCGGTGGAAAGAGGAAGGTCAGGGGTCAGTGACCGTGCCGTGTGTTTGCAGGGCGAGAGTCCGTACCGCAGATCCACGTTCCGCTACACGCCTGTGCTAGCACTGATGCTGACGCCTAACGTCCTGCTGACGGCTCACTTCGGGAAGCTGCTGTTCTGCGCCTGCGACCTGCTGTCGGGCTGGCTGCTGCTACGGCTGCTAGCTCTGCGCGGGACGTCCCGCGGCTCGGCCCTCGTGTGCTGTGGCCTGTGGCTCCTGAACCCGCTGCCGGCCGGCGTGTCGACGCGAGGGAACGCCGAGTCTGTGCTAGCGGTGCTGGTTCTGTCCACACTGCTGTGCCTGGAGTCCCGGAGACTCACGGCCGCCGCGCTCCTGTTCGGCCTCTCCGTCCACATGAAGATCTACCCGCTCACGTACGCGCTGCCCATCGCGCTCTCTCTGGCCGAGGCCCCGTCCCGGGAGCGAGGGCTGGTCCCGAACCTCATCCGGCTCTTCAACAGGGATCTGCTGCTGTTTGCTGCTGTCTCCGGATCCGTGTTCATGGCTCTGAACGGAACCTTCTACTGCATGTATGTTAAAACCTCACCAATGTGAGCAGGGATGCAATATAGACCGTTTCATTTTTCACTTGTGTCTGTACATCATTCCCAGACATCCAGTAATTATTTCACAGTCACTGCACTATCATTCTGGCATAAGGAATATATTAATATAACGATCAGTTCTGTCTCGTGTTTCTCAGTTACGGCTGGGATTTCCTCCACGAGGCGTATCTGTACCACCTGACTCGCCGAGACATCCGGCACAACTTCTCTCCGTACTTCTACATGCTGTACCTGACGGCGGAGGGGAGCGGGACGGGGAGCGGGAACTGGAGCGGGAGTCTGGCGCTGGTGCTGTTCGTGCCGCAGATGCTGCTGGTTCTGCTGTCCTCGCTGGCCTTCCGCTCCGACCGGCCCTTCTGCTGCTTCCTCCACACCGCCGTCTTCGTCAGCTTCAACAAGGTGTGCACCTCACAGGTACGGGAATCACCAACCCTAACCCTAACGCTACACCTCACAGGTACGGGAATCACCAACCCTAACCCTAACACTACACCTCACAGGTACGGGAATCACCAACCCTAACCCTAACACTACACCTCACAGGTACGGGAATCACCAACCCTAACCCTAACACTACACCTCACAGGTACGGGAATCACCAACCTAACCCTAACACTACACCTCACAGGTACGGGAATCACCAACCCTAACACTACACCTCACAGGTACGGGAATCACCAACCCTAACCCTAACACTACACCTCACAGGTACGAGAACCTCCCATATTCATGAGGTCATGTCTCGGCTCGGGAGTCTCTCACTCAAGCCTGTGTCTGAGGCTCGTGTGTGTGTGTGTGCAGTATTTCCTGTGGTACCTGTGTCTGAGGCTCGTGTGTGTGTGTGTGTGTGTGTGTGTGCAGTATTTCCTGTGGTACCTGTGTCTGCTGCCGCTGGTCGTGCCGCGCCTGACGCTGGGCCGGAGACGAGGCCTCGAGCTGGTGCTGCTGTGGATTGTGGGTCAGGTGAGGGAATATGAACATCTCCTCATATATATATATATATTCCTGACGGCGTGAGTCTTCATCTGTGATGTTCCTCTCGTCCAGGCGCTCTGGTTATCGCCAGCGTATTCCCTGGAGTTCGAGGGCCGGAACAGCTTTACTCTCGTCTGGATGGCCGGTCTGCTGTTTCTCCTGATAAACTCCTTCATACTGGGACAGATCATCTGCCATTACAGGCCCGTAGAAGCTCAGCAGAAGAAGACAGACTGAGAGACGCGTGTGAGAACGCAGGAGAATGCTAATGCAGTGATCAGATGTACAGATGTGGAGGAGTGTTCCTCGTGTTGCTGCAGATCATTGATCCAGGCCACTAGATGTCGCCAGAGATCTGATGATCTGACAGTCACAGAGACTAGAAGTGCTGCATTTTTTTAAACTTTACAGTTAATAGAGTCAGTCGCTCTCTGGACAGAACTTTTACTGGACTTACGTTTAATGTTAGTAAATGCTCTGTGATCATGAGAATGAATGAGCCGTTTCTGAGGTGTTTGCAGGGCAGATCTGTGTGAGAGAAGCTCCGCCCTGCTGATGATGTCACACCAATAGGAGTGCGTGTTGACTGGCAGTAGCCGGGGTTTAAACTGGATCATCTTCAGATGCTGTCTCTTATAAGAACTGGGTTTTAAGCTTTAAATATATTCTCTGGTGGACATTTATCCAAAATGCTGGGCACAGTTTTCAAATGAAAAAGGAAAATCTGAATTGTGAAACACAAATGGAAATATTTCTTTCTGCCGTTGTTCATCATAAAATACTACAACACGGTCTTTTTGTCATACAAGATTTTTATTTCTATAAAAGTAATAAATATAACAGGAAGACCCATATTTGATTGTTGCTGCTTTGCAGTTACAAACTTGTGTAAAACATTATTGCATCTTCTGTTAATATTTATTGTCCATATTGAATGCCAGTGGCAAAACGTCGTGTTAAAACCCTTCCTGAAAAAGTGCAAAAGGCCTTTGATATTTATTAAACAATAAATACAAATTGTTGATACAAATGAACCTTCCACAAAAGCCTCTCATCAAACAGCGGAGCGTCATAATGACATCGGTTTGCTGAACGAGTCCCAGTAGTGCAAGTGCATTATTACTATTAGCTTTACTTATTGACAAATACATTATGGCCCGGTTTCACAGACAGGGCTTAGACTAAGCCAGGATTAGACCATAGATCAATTAGGACATTTAAGTAATTTTTATAAACATGCTTAGAAAAAAAACATTACCGATGTGCATCTTAAAACTAAAAAGGCACTGATATATTTTTAAGATCAGTCAGTGCAAGTTTATTTCAGTGGAAACAGCTCAGACTTACATTTTAGTCTAGGACTAGTCTTAAGCCCTGTCTGTGAAACCAGGGGTAAGGCCCGGTTTCACAGACAGGGCTTAGATTAAGCCAGGATTAGGCCTTAGTTCAATTAAGTAAATTTTATAAACGTGCCTTAGAAAAAAAACATTACTGATTTGTGTCTTGAAACAAAAAAAATGCCACTGACATATTTTAAAATACGCTTTCCATTAGAACGGCTCAAACACTAGTCTAGGACTAGATGAAGCCTGGAACTAGATTAAGCCTGGGACTAGATTAAGTCTGGGACTAGATTAAGCCTGGGACTAGATTAAGTCTGGGACTAGATTAAGCCTGGGACTAGTTTAAGCCTGGGACTAGTTTAAGCCTGGGACTAGATTAAGCCTGGGACTAGATTAAGTCTGGGACTAGATTAAGCCTGGGACTAGATTAAGTCTGGGACTAGATTAAGCCTGGGACTAGATTAAGCCTGGTCTGTGAAACCGCAGGTGAAACAGTAGTTTTATACAAAGTCGTAGATACAAACTCAGAACTTTAGAGCCGTTCTCCTTTAAACACGTCATTAAACGTTTGGCATTATTATCAATGCTGAAGTGAATTTAACATTAAAATGTTTAAAAGCCTAAATATTTGACATTATAACTGAATATTTTTTGTTACTGATGTGCTTCAACATATTAGTCAGGTGTTTTTCACCTCTTGGCTATTTTATGAGATAGAAGAATATTTCTGTCCAAATATGGAGTCATATAAGCCGATATCCGAAAACAAACTTCAGATGAAATCCTTCAGTTTTTATACTTCAATACTTAATAAACATGCAAACAAAATGCTTTAATAAAACAAGTGTTTGGATAACAATGATTGAAATGATGTAATAAACTCAATAACCCTTGAAATGAATCTTTTCCTCAATATAAATGTGCATCTAGGGCATTTCAGATGAAAGCATGAGAGACTGTCGCTCTCATATGTTTATTATTTTAATTGTTCTTTTATTTCTCATTTTTATGTTAGTAATTTTATCCTTGTCCATGTTTCATGAACAGAAATATTAGCCTGACTATATAAAAACTGCATAGAAGTTAAAATATAATGAAAGCTCAGCGAACAAACTGTAAACCTCTGAGCACTGAAACCACATCCTGAAACTGACAGAGACGCTTTTCTTATTCAGGGGTTTAGTCTGTTTGTCCACTAGAAATATCTAAACATTCTTGAATCAAGATACAAACAAAATGACTACACTAGATATTAAGTTTTGTTTTCTGACATACTGATCAAAATGAAGCGAGTTTGTGCTTAGTACAATAACAAATATCTGCCAGTGGAGTCAGAAAAATTATCTTAATTCAAAAAGAAAACGAGTTTTATAAACCGGATAGTTCCGGTCCTTGATTCTGATTGGTTGAGCCGCATTCGAAGCCGTTGTAAATGACTCAGGAAACACACACACCTGTGAGCGCATCACATTAGTGTTACTGCGCAACTGCCGTTTGTGATGCTTTGTTGCTGCATGTGTTGCTTGGTGGAGTAATAAATGTGTTATAACATTATATTTTTTGTTGCTGGTGTTTATTTTATGAATAAAATAAAAAATTTTAATGAATATTTTTATGGAGTTTTACCGTTTTATAAAAGCAATCAGCCCCTTGAAGCCGTGATTTACAGTGGATTTAGACCAACGCCCCTTAGCTGTGCTAAATTGACTGTAAATCACGGCTTTGCGGCACTTCTTGCTTTATTCTGACCCCATTGGCAGATATTAGTTCTTGTTTTAAGCACAAACTCACTTAATCTTGATACATTTTTCATTAAACAAGATTTAACATCTTCAGTCATTTTGCTTCTCCAGTAAATATATTTTGATTTAGATATTTAGATATGTTTAGATATTTGTGCTGGAAAACAAGTGCAGAGCGAGTGTTTGTGGGTTTGAACCAGTTCCAGAAGGGTTGAGGACCGAATGAAGCGCTCCTGCATGAAGGCGTACGGGTTGGGTTAGGGTTAGGTTAGCTAATGAAGCGCTCCTGCATGAAGGCGTACGGGTTGGGTTAGGGTTAGGTTAGCTAATGAAGCGCTCCTGCATGAAGGCGTACGGATTGGGTTAGGGTTAGGTTAGCTAATGAAGCGCTACTGCATGAAGGCGTACGGGTTGGTCTTGTTTGCGCTGCTCATCACACAGTTGTTCATCATGTTCCAGTTTGGAGGATCCGTCGGCTCCTGCTTGATGGCCTGAAGGAGCCTGGGCCCTTTGAACTCATAGGCCGCCTTATAGTCGTGCTGCACGAACCCTCTGTAGTCGTCAGCGCAGGCGTCGGGCCCGTGTGTGTTCAGAGGCCCGTGTGTGTTCAGCGAGTCTCTGTTCAGCACACACTTCAGAGGCCGAGCCGGTCCGCCGTAAGCGCTGGGATACGGGCTCCCGTACGGCGTTCCCTTCATCCGCTGACAGGAGAACATCTCGCCGTACACCGACTCTGCTTTCATCGGCACGATCTCGAAGCCGCATGCGTACCGCCCGAACACGTCACAGCCGTTCTCCGAGTCTGAGTCCTGCTCCACCTTTATGGGCGGCTCCGGCACCAGGTGTGTGTCGAAGCCCTCGCCGGGACCGGCGTAGCAGAAGCTCTCGCTCTTGATGGTGTCTGGGTCGTAGTCGTTGTGTGAGACGCTCCCGTACGTCTTCGGCACGAACGCCTCGGCCCTGGTGCTGTAGTATCCGGGCCCCGGGCGATACGGTTTCCCGTAGTGTGTGTGTTTCCTCGCGGCGAGCTCGAGCCCATGACCCGAGCGGGCCGAGGAGCTTCTCACGGGCCACACGCCACAGTCCAGGTTCTGGAGCTTCGGGACACTCGACACAGACTTGCAGAAGTTCAGAGGCTCGTCCGGCCCGTACGGAGCGTCAATCCGGCACTTCATGTTGTCTTTGGAGGGGATCATGTGTGACCGTCTGAGAGGATCGTCTCTGTCACTGCCGGAGACAAACACACACACACTATGAATCAGCACTAACCACAACCATAAACCTCTTGAGTTATCAGGCTGAAGCTCTAAAGCTCTAAAATCCTGAACCCTAAAGAGTCGATGTGGATGGACCAGAAAAGAGAAGATCCTGTTAATCTGTGGCGAATCGCATCTGTAAAGGAAAATGCATCAAATTCCCTCAATCACATTCATGGGAGAAATTGTTCCGTCAAAACTCCATCATTCCTACATTTGTGCAATATAACATTTGGTCCCAAAATAAAGTAATTATAACAACTATTATGTTCTCCAAATTGTAGGCAATTTCATTAAGGGAAAGTGTCTAGGTCGAAGTCAAGTCTTTATTTCTATAGCGCTTCACAGTGATAAACGGGAAAATAACAGTGTTGCAAAATTCATCAATTATGAGACATTAAATTGAATCTGTAAAGCAGCTCTACAGAAGACAACAGATTCATTATTGAGTTCAGTTCAGCAGGATCAGGGTTTGCACTGTAACTAAACTTCAAAAGGTGATTAAAATGTACATTTGTGTAGCACTAACAGTAACAGTGAACGTTTCTCCAACCTAGAGCGAAAGGAAAGAGTCTTACGTGTGATCTAGCGAGGAGAGAACAGGGTTCTTGTGTTTGCCCTTCATCAGGCTGGTCTTCATCTTCGCCTCGGCGCTGGAGGGCACGAGGGGCACGGCCACACAGAACAGCCCCAGCTGAGGAGGGAGACTCGCCCCCGACACCGTCCTCCTCCTCTGGCCCTGGAGGAACTTCAGTTGGCCCTGGAACTGCATCGTCTGCAAGCATACACACTTCAGGTCTGAGCACAGGTTATGAGCGGTGTTACACACACACATACACACACACTCACACACACACACACACACACTCACTCTCTCTCTCACACACACACACACACACACACAGTGGATGGGGAGGATCAGGAGGCTGGTCAGGGCCGATGGAGGGAATGTGGCCAGTTATACCGTGACTCTTTACGAGAAGTGCCATGGGGATTTTAATGACCACAGAGAGTCTCTGTCTCTTCCCAAGGACAGTTTTTCAGTGTAGTGTCCCCATCTCTACACTGGGGTGTTAGGACCCACACAGACCACAGCACCCCCTACTGGCCTCACTAACACCTCCTCCAGCAGCGACCTGGTTTTCCCAGGAGTCTCCCATCAAGGTACTGACCAGACTCAACCCTGCTAAGCTTCAGTGGGAACCCAGTCCTGGGTGTGGTAACGTCTTCTGAGATGAACGTCACAAGCATCTGTCTAACTACAACCTTCTTATGAATCAGCCTTGTTTATGTGCAGCAAACACTCCTAAAGGACACAAAGCCAAATCACACGCGGAGACTCGAGACCTGCAGCCAAAACATCAACATGGTTTGGATTTTTTCTCTCAGTGGAATAATTTAAGGAAAAATCTCATGGAAAACAATCTAGAAGAAGTCCTTGTTCAGTCGAGGGTTATGATCACATGTGAGTCACACAAAGTAATTTATCTGTGGCCTCTAAACTGAAGGAATCTCTCACCAGAAATCCAGACGTGCTGTCCAGTAAGCAGCGAACTCGCAGGATAAAACATCGGTTCAGGAAGCAGGAGAACTCTGGAGCAACACCACCCGCCTCCTCGGACTCAAACAACGAGCTGACCACAAAATCTTCACCTACAAGACAAACATGAGCGGTTGAACATCAGCACTACAGGCTTGAGTCTGGCTCCAGTCATTTACACGTGTGTGGCGCATGTGAAGCGTGTAATGCGTGTGAAGCGTGTGCTGCGTGTGAGGCATGTGAAGCGTGTAATGCGTGTGAAGCGTGTTTAGCGTGTAATGCGTGTGAAGCGTGTGCTGCATGTTTAGCGTGTGAAGCGTGTGCTGCGTGTGAGGCATGTGAAGCATGTGAAGCGTGTGCTGGGTGTGAGGCATGTGAAGCGTGTAATGCGTGTGAAGCGTGTTTAGCGTGTAATGCGTGTGAAGCGTGTGCTGCATGTTTAGCGTGTGAAGCCTGTGCTGCGTGTGAGGCATGTGAAGCATGTAATGCGTGTGAAGCGTGTGCTGCATGTTTAGCGTGTGAAGCGTGTGCTGCGTGTGAGGCATGTGAAGCGTGTAATGCGTGTGAGGCATGTGAAGCATGTAATGCGTGTGAAGTGTGTGCTGCATGTTTAGCGTGTGAAGCGTGTGCTGCATGTTTAGCGTGTGAAGCGTGTGCTGCGTGTGAGGCATGTGAAGCGTGTAATGCGTGTGAAGTGTGTGCTGCATGTTTAGCGTGTGAAGCGTGTGCTGCGTGTGAGGCATGTGAAGCGTGTAATGCGTGTGAAGCATGTTTAGCGTGTAATGAGTGTGAAGCGTGTGCTGCATGTTTAGCGTGTGAGGCATGTGAAGCATGTAATGCGTGTGAAGCGTGTGCTGCATGTTTAGCGTGTGAAGCGTGTGCTGCGTGTGAGGCATGTGAAGCGTGTAATGCGTGTGAGGCATGTGAAGCATGTAATGCGTGTGAAGTGTGTGCTGCATGTTTAGCGTGTGAAGTGTGTGCTGCATGTTTAGCGTGTGAAGCGTGTGCTGCGTGTGAGGCATGTGAAGCGTGTAATGCGTGTGAAGTGTGTGATGCATGTTTAGCGTGTGAAGCGTGTGCTGCGTGTGAGGCATGTGAAGCGTGTGAAGTGTGTGCTTCATGTTTAGCGTGTGAAGCGTGTGCTGCGTGTGAGGCATGTGAAGCGTGTAATGCATGTGAAGTGTGTGCTGCATGTTTAGCGTGTGAAGCGTGTGCTGTGTGAGGCATGTGAAGCGTGTAATGCGTGTGAAGCGTGTAATGCGTGTGAACAGGGGCGGACTTTACCATTAGGCAAAGGTCGGCAATTGCCTTGGGCCCCGAGCTACCTAGGGGCCCCCAAAATGCCCTATTAACTTATGCTTTTTTTAAATTTATTTTTAATTTATATATTCCTAAAACTCCATTTACGAAAAATGGCATCAAATCATTAGTGTTGCAGACAGGAGGGGGCCCCCCGCCTCACTACATTGGACTATTCCATTATCTCACTTACTGCGCATCTGCGAAAGTGATCTGCTGTGCCAAAAAACTGACGGAGAAAAATAAGTGATTGACAGACAGAGTGTACAGAGTGACAGACAGAGTGTACAGAGTAGTAGACAGAGTAAAAATGAAGCGAAGCTAGCTACCCAAGCGGTGCTGAAAAAAGGAAGAAGTGGGAGGAAAGCAAAAAAGTCTGTAAAGGTGCGCGGCGCGAAAGATAAACAACACGCAGTAACAGGAGGACTGGGAAATACACAAACCGAGCAAGACGAGTCTAAACGCGAAAATTTTAAGTTTCGAAGTTACCCAAGCGGCTCAAATAAAAGAAAAAAGTGAAAAGACTCTGATAAGTATTTGGGAACGCTGCCAAAGATGACACACTTTTTTACGGCTACTGTTGGGGATAACTTACAGATCAGCAACAACAACGTCCAATGCACAGAAAAATCGTGAAGCAAAGAGGACACGGAGATCGACAGGCAAAACTGAGAAGTTTACTTATGAATCATAATATTTAAAAAAATCTCAGCTCTCAGATTCTGTCAATTCTATTACGAAATTCAAACAATAAATACCGTTTTGCCGTTTTAATGTGACGTGACAGATTCCTATAGCGGCACGTGAACTGATCATCTCTTGCTAATAGTAAATAAACACGAAATAACAATGTTGAAAGATACAGTATAACTTACCGAAATGTATATTCCTCATTCATAATATTGATTAATAAGTGTTTTTCAACCGCGGAAAGAGGTAAAACAGCTGGAGAACAATCGTCACATAACATTTACCTCAGGAAAGCCATTTAATTGGCTAGAAAAAAAGCTATAGAGAGTATTTGGCTAAATATGTGTACTATATTACTTATTTTAACCTTAAATTATACCAGCCAATAGGGCTTTTTTTTTTTCTTGAGAAAAAGTAACGCCTATCTTGTGAAACATTACCTAATATTTACCCAAATGAGTCAATATTGAATCAAATCACAAGAATTGAATTGAAATGGTGAAATTTGTCAAGCAAAAAAAACAAAAAAACATAGCTCACCAGAAATTATACCATGTAAACATTGTAACATGTTTCTGTTTAGGAGTAAAGAAGTTTATGCAGGGTTTAAAGGAAACGTTTTTTTCTCCTCTCTAACTTTTACTTCCCCATAGATTAGCTTTACCTGCCTATCCACCATTCAGTCGGTACATATTTCTTTTGTTCTCTTTTAAAGATTGGATGGGGGAGGGGCCCATAGCCTACCTACCTTCGCCTTGGGCCCCCGAATTGCTAAATCCGCCACTGCGTGTGAAGTGTGTGCTGCATGTTTAGCGTGTGAGGCATGTAAAGCGTGTGCTGCGTGTGAAGCGTGTGCTGCGTGTGCTGCGTGTGAGGCATGTGAAGCGTGTAATGTGTATAAAGCGTGTGCTGCATGTTTAGCGTGTGAGGCATGTAAAGCGTGTGCTGCGTGTGAAGCGTGTGCTGCGTGTGCTGCGTGTGAGGCATGTGAAGCGTGTAATGCGTATAAAGCGTGTGCTGCATGTTTAGCGTGTGAGGCATGTAAAGCGTGTGCTGCGTGTGAAGCGTGTGCTGCGTGTGCTGCGTGTGAGGCATGTGAAGCGTGTAATGTGTATGAAGCATGTGCTGCATGTTTAGCGTGTGAAGCGTGTGCTGCGTGTGAAGCGTGTGCTGCATGTTTAGCGTGTGAAGCGTGTGCTGCGTGTGAGGCATGTGAAGCGTGTAATGCGTGTGAAGCGTGTGCTGATGTTTAGCGTGTGAAGCGTGTGCTGCGTGTGAGGCATGTGAAGCGTGTAATGTGTATGAAGCATGTGCTGCATGTTTAGCGTGTGAAGCGTGTGCTGCGTGTGAGGCATGTGAAGCGTGTAATGCGTGAAGTGTGTGCTGCATGTTTAGCGTGTGAAGCGTGTGCTGCGTGTGAGGCATGTGAAGCGTGTAATGCGTGTGAAGCGTGTGCTGCATGTTTAGCGTGTGAAGCGTGTGCTGCGTGTGAGGCATGTGAAGCGTGTAATGCGTGAAGTGTGTGCTGCATGTTTAGCGTGTGAAGCGTGTGCTGCGTGTGAGGCATGTGAAGCGTGTAATGCGTGTGAAGCGTGTTTAGCGTGTAATGCGTGTGAAGCGTGTGCTGCATGTTTAGCGTGTGAGGCATGTGAAGCATGTAATGCGTGTGAAGCGTGTGCTGCATGTTTAGCGTGTTAAGCGTGTGCTGCGTGTGAGGCATGTGAAGCGTGTAATGCGTGTGAGGCATGTGAAGCATGTAATGCGTGTGAAGTGTGTGCTGCATGTTTAGCGTGTGCTGCATGTTTAGCGTGAAGCGTGTGCTGCGTGTGAGGCATGTGAAGCGTGTAATGCGTGTGAAGTGTGTGCTGCATGTTTAGCGTGTGAAGCGTGTGCTGCGTGTGAGGCATGTGAAGCGTGTAATGCGTGTGAAGTGTGTGCTGCATGTTTAGCGTGTGAAGCGTGTGCTGCGTGTGAGGCATGTGAAGCGTGTAATGCGTGTGAAGTGTGTGCTGCATGTTTAGCGTGTGAAGCACGCGTGAGGCAGGTGAAGCGTGTAATGCGTATGAAGCGTGTGCTGCATGTTTAGCGTGTGAGGCATGTAAAGCGTGTGCTGCGTGTGAAGCATGTGAAGCGTGTGCTGCGTGTGAGGCATGTGAAGCGTGTAATGTGTATGAAGCATGTGCTGCTTGTTTAGCGTGTGAAGCGTGTGCTGCGTGTGAAGCGTGTGCTGCATGTTTAGCGTGTGAAGCGTGTGCTGCGTGTCAGGCATGTGAAGCGTGTAATGCGTATGAAGCATGTGCTGCATGTTTAGCGTGTGAAGCATGTGCTGCGTGAGGCATGTGAAGCGTGTGCTGCATGTTTAGCGTGTGAAGCGTGTGCTGCAAGTGAAGCGTGTAATGTGTATGAAGCATGTGCTGCATGTTTAGCGTGTGAAGCGTGTGCTGCGTGTGAGGCATGTGAAGCATGTAATGCGTGTGAAGCGTGTGCTGCATGTTTAGCGTGTGAAGCATGTGAAGCATGTAATGCGTGTGCTGCATGTTTAGCGTGTGAAGCGTGTGAGGCATGTGAAGCGTGTAATGCGTGTGATGCATGTTTAGCGTGTGAAGTGTGTGAAGCATGTAATGCATGTGCTGCATGCTTAGCGTGTGAAGCGTGTGCAGAGTGTGAGGCATGTGAAGCGTGTAATGCGTATGAAGCGTGTGCTGCATGTTTAGCGTGTGAAGTGTGTGAAGCATGTAATGCATGTGCTGCATGCTTAGCGTGTGAAGCGTGTGCAGAGTGTGAGGCATGTGAAGCGTGTAATGCGTATGAAGCGTGTGCTGCATGTTTAGCGTGTGAAGCGTGTGCTACGTGTGAGGCATGTGAAGCGTGTAATACGTGTGAGGCGTGTGAAGCGTGTGATGCGTGTTTAGCGCGTGAAGCGCGTGAGGCATGTAATGCATATGAAGCGTATGCTGCATGTTTAGCGTGTGAAGTGTGTGCTGCGTGAGGCATGTGAAGCGTGTAATGCGTGTGAAGCGTGTGCTGCATGTTTAGCGTGTGAAGCGTGTGCTGCATGTGAAGCATGTGAAGCATGTAATGCGTGTGATGCGTGTGAGGCATGGGAAGCGTGTTCTGCGTGTGTGGCATGTGAAGCGTGTGATGCGTGTGAAGCGTGTTTAGCATGTTTAGTGTGTGATATGTGTTTGGCGTGTGAACTGTGTTTAGCATGTTTAGCGTGTGATATGTGTTTGGCGTGTGAACCGTGTTT
>NC_138735.1:34904745-34909745 GCF_965113295.1 Leuciscus leuciscus
ACCATCACACAAACCATCACACAAACCATCAACACAAACCATCACACTAACCATCACACAAACCATCACACAAACCATCACCACAAACCACCACACAAACCATCACACTAACCATCAACACAAACCATCACACAAACATCACACAAACCATCACACAAACCATCACACTAACCATCACACAAACCATCACACAAACCATCACCACAAACCACCACACAAACCATCACACTAACCATCAACACAAACCATCACACAAACCACCACACAAACCATCAACACAAACCATCAACACAAACCATCACACACACACCATCACACAAACCATCAACACAAACCATCACACAAACCATCAACACAAACCATCACACAAACCATCACACAAACCATCACACAAACCATCAACACAAACCATCAACACAAACCATCACACAAACCACCACACAAACCATCACACACACCATCACACAAACCATCACACAAACCATCACACAAACCATCAACACAAACCATCACACAAACCATCACACAAACCACCACACAAACCATCACACACACCATCACA
The DNA here is from genome assembly GCF_965113295.1 of Leuciscus leuciscus. Lineage (NCBI taxonomy): Eukaryota > Metazoa > Chordata > Actinopteri > Cypriniformes > Leuciscidae > Leuciscus > Leuciscus leuciscus. The sequence goes on from NC_138735.1 coordinate 34,905,308, forward strand.
CAAACCATCAACACAAACCATCAACACAAACCATCACACAAACCATCACACAAACCATCAACACAAACCATCACACAAACCATCAACACAAACCATCACACAAACCATCACACAAACCACCACACAAACCATCACACACACCATCACACAAACCATCAACACAAACCATCACACAAACCATCACACAAACCACCACACAAACCATCACACACACCATCACACAAACCATCAACACAAACCATCACACAAACCATCACACAAACCATCACACACACCATCACACAAACCATCACACAAACCATCAACACAAACCACCACACAAACCATCACACACACCATCACACAAACCATCAACACAAACCATCACACAAACCATCACACAAACCATCAACACAAACCATCACACAAACCATCAACACAAACCATCACACAAACCATCACACAAACCATCACCACAAACCATCACACACACCATCACACAAACCATCACACAAACCATCACACAAACCATCACACTAACCATCAACACAAACCATCAACACAAACCATCAACACAAACCATCACACAAACCATCAACACAAACCATCAACACAAACCATCACACACACCATCACACACACCATCACACAAACCATCAACACAAACATCACACAAACCATCACACACACCATCACACAAACCATCAACACAAACCATCACACACACCATCACACAAACCATCACACAAACCATCACACACACCATCACACAAACCATCAACACAAACCATCACACACACCATCACACAAACCATCAACACAAACCATCACACAAACCATCACACAAACCATCAACACAAACCATCACACAAACCATCAACACAAACCATCACACACACCATCAACACAAACCATCACACACACCATCACACACACCATCACACAAACCATCAACACAAACCATCACACACAAACCATCAACGCAAACCATCACACACACCATCAACACAAACCATCACACACACCATCACACAAACCATCACACACACCATCAACACAAACCATCACACACACACACCATCACACACACACACACACACACACACACACACACACACACACAATAGTCTTTTAAATAGACTCGAACATTATGTTGGCATTAGTGGAATTGCACTAGCATGGTTTAAATCATACTTATCTGACCGTTGTCAGTTTGTAGCAGTAAATGAAGAGATATCCTATCAATCACAAGTTCAGTATGGCGTACCTCGAGGCTCAGTACTAGGACTGCTGCTGTTCACTCTGTACATGCTACCATTAGGAGATATCATTAGGAAGCATGGAATTAGCTTCCACTGTTATGCTGACGATACTCAGCTCTATATTCCTTCAAAACCTAACGAAACTTACCAATTCACAAAATTAACGGAATGCATAGCAGATATAAAAAAATAAAAAATTGGATGACTCGTAATTTCCTTGAAAGTTACGTGTCTAGTATCTGTAAAACCGCATTTTTCCATCTTAAAAATACACTCACCTAAAGGATTATTAGGAACACCATACTAATACTGTGTTTGACCCCCTTTCGCCTTCAGAACTGCCTTAATTCTACGTGGCATTGATTCAACAAGGTGCTGAAAGCATTCTTTAGAAATGTTGGATGGATCAGAGGATGGGTACATGGTGGTCATAAAGGGATGGACATGGTCAGAAACAATGCTCAGGTAGGCCATGGCATTTAAACGATGCCCAATTGGCACTAAGGGGCCTAAAATGTGCCAAGAAAACATCCCCCACACCATTACACCACCACCACCAGCCTGCACAGTGGTAACAAGGCATGATGGATCCATGTTCTCATTCTGTTTACGCCAAATTCTGACTCTACCATCTGAATGTCTCAACAGAAATCGAGACTCATCAGACCAGGCAACATTTTTCCAGTCTTCAACTGTCCAATTTTGGTGAGCTCGTGCAAATTGTAGCCTCTTTTACCTATTTGTAGTGGAGATGAGTGGTACCCGGTGGGGTCTTCTGCTGTTGTAGCCCATCCGCCTCAAGGTTGTGCGTGTTGTGGCTTCACAAATGCTTTGCTGCATACCTCGGTTGTAACGAGTGGTTATTTCAGTCAAAGTTGCTCTTCTATCAGCTTGAATCAGTCGGCCCATTCTCCTCTGACCTCTAGCATCAACCAGGCATTTTCGCCCACAGGACTGCCGCATACTGGATGTTTTTCCCTTTTCACACCATTCTTTGTAAACCCTAGAAATGGTTGTGCGTGAAAATCCCAGTAACTGAGCAGATTGTGAAATACTCAGACCGGCCCGTCTGGCACCAACAACCATGCCACGCTCAAAATTGCTTAAATCACCTTTCTTTCCCATTCTGACATTCAGTTTGGAGTTCAGGAGATTGTCTTGACCAGGACCACACCCCTAAATGCATTGAAGCAACTGCCATGTGATTGGTTGATTAGATAATTGCATTAATGAGAAATTGAACAGGTGTTCCTAATAATCCTTTAGGTAAGTGTATATCTAAATTACGCCATATGTCAAGTCAAGTCAAGTCAAGTTTATTTGTATAGCGCTTTTCACAATACAGATTGTATCAAAGCAGCTTCACAGTATTAAATTAAAATAATACAACAAAGTTTGTTTCAAGAGGAATTTATTGATTGATAAAATTTAATTAAATATCCCCAAAATATCCCCAACTGAGCAAGCCAAAGGCAACAGTGGCAAGGAACCGAAAAACTTCATCAAGTGACCTAATGGTGTCCTAAAACTCCATCAGGTGACCTAATGGAGAAAAAAAAAAACTTGGGAGAACCCAGGCTCAGTCGGGGGCCAGTTCTCCTCTGGCATTTATGAGCTAGAGGCCGGATTGTAGTTTGAACTGTAGGATTATATGAATGCCTGGCTGAAGAGATGCGACTTTAATCTAGTTTTAAACTGGGAGAGCGAGTCTGAGCAACGAACAGTATCAGGAAGACTATTCCAGAGTTTTGGAGCCAAATGTGAAAATGCTCTCCCTCCTTTGGTGGTTCTGGATATCCTAGGTATGACCAAAAGCCTTGAATTTAGTGATCTTAAAGAGCGCGATGGATTATAGGGTGATAGAAGATCCGTTAAATAGACTGGAGCTAAGCCGTTTAGGGCTTTATAAGTCAGTAGCAATACCTTGTAATTAATACGGAACTTTATAGGTAACTAATGCAGTGATGATAAAATCGGTGTTATATGATCATATTTTCTTGATCTCGTAAGAACTCTAGCGGCGGCATTTTGGACTAACTGTAGCTTGTTTATTGAGGATGCAGGACAACCAGCTAATAAAGCATTACAGTAATCCAGTCTCGAGGTCATGAATGCATGAACTAACTTTTCTGCATCAGAAACTGATAGCATATTACGTAGCTTAGCAATGTTTCTAAGGTGGAAAAATGCTGTTTTTGTAACATATGAAATATGATTTTCAAAAGACAGGTTGCAATCGAGTATAACACCCAGGTCTTTTACTGTAGAGGATAAAGTAACAGGACATCCTATGATGTTAAAGTTGTATTGTGCGAGGTTTTGTGGGCGGTTTTTTGAACCGATAAGTATTACCTCTGTCTTGTCTGGATTTAATAAAAGAAAATTACGGGTCATCCAATCTTTTATATCTTTAACACACTCTGTCAATTTGGAAAATTTTGCGTTTTCATCCGGCCGTGATGAAATATATATTTGAGTGTCATCAGCATAACAATGGAAACTAATTCCATGTTTCCTTATAATATTTCCAAGTGGCATCATATATATTGAAAATAACAGAGGGCCTAATACAGATCCCTGCGGCACTCCATAGTTTACTGGAGTTATGATCGATTTTTCTCCATTTAAATAGACAAAATGGTAGCGGTCAGATAGGTATGATTTGAACCAGCTTAGTGCTTGTCCTTGAACACCAGTATAATTTTGTAGTCGATCTAAGAGTAATGTATGATCTATAGTATCGAACGCAGCACTAAGATCAAGTAAAACTAGTATTGAGATACAGCCTTGGTCAGAAGCTAAAAGTAAATCATTTGTGATTTTAACGAGCGCAGTTTCAGTGCTATGATGCGGTCTGAATCCAGACTGAAACTTTTCATAGATCTCATTTTGTTGCAAGAAAGAGCCCAGTTGAGCGGACACCACTTTTTCTAATATTTTAGACATAAATGGAAGATTTGAAATGGGTCTATAATTTGCTAGATTATTATGATCTAATTGTGGTTTCTTAATGAGAGGTTTTATAACTGCCAGTTTAAATGTTCTTGGAACATGACCTAAAGATAAAGACGAGTTAATAATATTGAGGAGAGGATCTTCCACTACAGGTAACACTTCTTTCAGTAGTTTAGTTGGTATAGGATCTAATAAACATGTTGTTGTTTTAGATGAAGTGATAAGTTTATTTAACTCTTTTT
>NC_138735.1:34914745-34917245 GCF_965113295.1 Leuciscus leuciscus
GATCACCGACACACACCAGTCACGCAACACACACCAGTCACGCAACACACGCCATCATACACACACAAGTCACGCAACACACGCCATCATACACACACCAGTCACGCAACACACGCCATCATACACACACAAGTCACGCAACACACGCCATCATACACACACAAGTCACGCAACACACGCCATCATACACACACCAGTCACGCAACACACGCCATCATACACACACCAGTCACGCAACACACGCCATCATACACACACAAGTCACGCAACACACGCCATCATACACACACCAGTCACGCAACACACGCCATCATACACACACCAGTCACGCAACACACGCCATCATACACACACAAGTCACGCAACACACGCCATGATACACACACCAGTCACGCAACACACGCCATGATACACACACCAGTCACGCAACACACGCCATGATACACACACCAGTCACGCAACACACGCCATGATACACACACCAGTCACGCAACACACGCCATCATACACACACCAGTCACGCAACACACGCCATCATACACACACCAGTCACGCAACACACGCCATCATACACACACAAGTCACGCAACACACGCCATCATACACACACCAGTCACGCAACACACGCCATCATACACACACAAGTCACGCAACACACGCCATCATACACACACAAGTCACGCAACACACGCCATCATACACACACCAGTCACGCAACACACGCCATCATACACACACCAGTCACGCAACACACGCCATCATACACACACCAGTCACGCAACACACGCCATCATACACACACAAGTCACGCAACACGCCATCATACACACACCAGTCACGCAACACACGCCATCATACACACACAAGTCACGCAACACACGCCATGATACACACACCAGTCACGCAACACACGCCATGATACACACACCAGTCACGCAACACACGCCATGATACACACACCAGTCACGCAACACACGCCATCATACACACACCAGTCACGCAACACACGCCATCATACACACACAAGTCACGCAACACACGCCATGATACACACACCAGTCACGCAACACACGCCATGATACACACACCAGTCACGCAACACACGCCATGATACACACACCAGTCACGCAACACACGCCATGATACACACACCAGTCACGCAACACACGCCATGATACACACACCAGTCACGCAACACACACCATGATACACACACCAGTCACGCAACACACGCCATCATACACACACCAGTCACGCAACACACGCCATGATACACACACCAGTCACGCACGCAACACACACCATGATACACACACCAGTCACGCAACACACACCATGATACACACACCAGTCACGCAACACACGCCATGATACACACACCAGTCACGCAACACACGCCATGATACACACACCAGTCACGCAACACACGCCATGATACACACACCAGTCACGCAACACACACCATGATACACACACCAGTCACGCACGCAACATACACCATGATACACACATCAGTCACGCAACACACACCATGATACACACACCAGTCACGCAACACACGCCATGATACACACACCAGTCACGCAACACACACCATCATACACACACCAGTCACGCAACACACACCAGTCACGCAACACACGCCATGATACACACACAAGTCACGCAACACACGCCATCATACACACACGTCACGCAACACACGCCATCATGCACACACCAGTCACGCAACACACGCAATGATACACACACAAGTCACGCAACACACGCCATCATACACACACCAGTCACGCAACACACGCAATGATACACACACCAGTCACGCAACACACGCCATGATACACACACCAGTCACGCAACACACGCCATGATACACACCACATACACACACAAGCCACACACACGCACACACACTCTCTCTCTCTCACACGCACACCTCACTTTTCCTGATGCCTGCAATTCTGTCTTTCCATTGGCCTTCATTTCCCAGCTTCACACACACACACACACACACACACACACACACACACACACACACACACACACACACACACACACACACACACACACTACTTCAAAGAGAATACAACTCTGGATGGAAAAATTATTTAGACTCTTTAAAAAAAGAGAAATCCCTGATCTTTGACCCCTGATCTTTGGCCACATGTATTCGTTTATCAGACGCTGTTATTTGAAACCAATCGATGTGATTTGTTGTGTGTCAGAGTCATACGGTCAGATCAATTTAGAGGGAAATATTCTTTCACACAGATCTCTAAACTCACGAAAGTTTAGCTTTCTTTACCAGATCTCGTTAATCCTCACACTCATCAGAGTCCATGACGTGACCTGTGACCTCTGATCCTCACACTCATCAGAGTCTATGACGTGACCTGTGACCTCTGATCCTCACACTCATCAGAGTCTATGACGTGACCTGTGACCTCTGATCCTCACACTCATCAGAGTCTATGACGTGACCTGTGACCTCTGATCCTCA
>NC_138735.1:34929745-34944745 GCF_965113295.1 Leuciscus leuciscus
TTTTAACGGAATGAAAGATGAAACATTGAAACATCGGATTTCCAGAAAAGCATCAGCCTGAAGTATAACATCATCTGCTCATTTGTGTTTCTCTCGATTTAAAGCGGAAATTATTCGACAGTTCAATGAAGGAAACAAACAAACTCTGATCGACTGGAAATGAGCAGAAACGATCATCGGCGGTTTTACGCACAATAACGATAATAAAGGATTATATGTGGTAAAATCACAAACTTTCTGAAGTTTTTCTTGAATACTAAAGCACTTGTGATGAATTTTATCATTATCTTTTGTTTGGCTGCATGATGAATATACTGAGACTATGTAATATACGATTTCTCAGCTGTGACTGACTGACAAACATCGCGTTTAAAATCGCTCAACCTTGGTATGGAAGCCGAATGGCAGAATGACGTGTGTCAAGTCAGCTTTATTTATATATAGCGCTTTTACAATACTGATCGTTTTAAAGCAGCTTAATAACAGGAAAATAATGCAACAAAGTTTGTTTCGGCTGTACAGCAGATCTAGAAGAAAATAGTGTCATAGTCCAAGTAAATTCAGTAATGGTTCATTTTTGTTGTAAAAAAGTTATGAATTTTGTTAATATATATATATATATAGCCGCTGTGGAGAAAACAGTGATGTCATCGTCCAGCTCAGTTCTGATATAATGGTGTCAGTGCAGGCAGAGCAATAATACTGATGAATATTTAAGTGTCCCACAACAGGCGTTTAATGGCTAAATGTTTTTTTATTTTTATTTTTTATTGGGGATACAAATATGCTTCTCGGTTCGTGCATGTACTTATTTTTTTGCAATTAAAACGAATTAAATTAGTTAGTTAAAAACGAATGTGTGTGTGTGTGTGTGTGTGTGTGTGTGTGTGTGTGTGTGTGTGTGTGTGTGTGAGAGAGAGAGAGAGATATTTGAGTGTTGTGATGCAATGCAGGATAAATCCCATCCGTCTCTACAGGATCATCCCATTTAATCTCCCACAATCCCTCACTGTAGTGACACACAATCAGGTCTCTGCACGCAACCGTTCACACAATATACTGTACATCTGTGGACATAAACTGCCCACAGATACACCCCAGCAAGCAATAGCCGTCTTTTCAACGTCTGGGTTAAATATAGACCCGATATAGTCCGGCTATGTGTAACCCACTTTTAGCCCAAATAACATTTAATCTGGATAAATGTATTTTTTTCCAAAATAACTTGTGAGATGTATGATATTCCATCATGTAAGCAAAGTCTACCGTGATTACAAGTTGTTTGGCTTACTTTATTTTAGGCTACATGTTATAGGCTGTGAATAGCCGTCATTTCAACGTCTAGGTTAAATATAGACCCGATATAGTCCGGCTATGTGTAACCCACTTTTAGCCCAAATAACATTTAGGCTGGATAAATGTATTTTTTTCCAAAATAACTTGTGAGATGTATGATATTCCATCATGTAAGCAAAGTCAACTGTGATTAAGTTGTTTGGTTTGCTTTATTTTACATGTTATATGTGTAGGCTGTGCGTAGCCACGATTTAGCTCGTATTCAGACCCGGCTATTGTAGCCCATTTTTTGTCAAAATTGATTAATTGTAGTTTTTTGCCAGGCAGTGCATGAAATGGTTGATATTCCATCATGTTCACATTGGTAATGATATCTACAAGGTTCAATGTGTCATTTCACTACATGGTCGATCTGTAGTCACGATTTAGCTCCGAATTGGACGGGCTATATGCGGTCTGATTTAGCCCACCTGGCGAAATCAAGGCAATCTGGTCTACGTACGGCTTGGCTATAGCCCTGATTCAGGCCAGCGATATAGTATAAGAATATTAGTCTTAAAAATGTTTTCGCTCACACAGCTTAATGTTTGCTGTCACACATAAACATAACATTCATACACAATCTATCATTTCAAATTAAATCAAAAGCAATTGCATTTCTCAACCGCTAGATGGCACAATCGAAACGCAACTGAGACATGACTACTGGGACTACTTTAGCCAGATCTCGCTATAAACATTTCCGCCATTTTCAGTTTTATTTTACACGAGGCAGCTGTCGGAGAGCAACGGGCGAGCGACACTCTGAAAACCTGCAAATTTCTACTTTGATCTTGTAAGTATGCGTGTTATTTTTGTTATGTTCATTATTTAAATTAGTTAGTTGTTATAATGTGTAGAAACCGTGACATTTTAACATTACCATTGCAGAGTAGGCTACTATTTTTCTCCAACAAGTTAACGTTACCTGCATGTGTTATTGCAACTGTGTGCCCTTAATCTAAAATGTATCTAAATTCAAGGTGGTAAGCATGAAACTATGAAACTTATCATTACTATTTTTTATTATTATTAAAGATACCAATATATTTTTGTTTTTAGATTAGAGTAAGAAATAATAGTTTTTGATTTAATGCAAATTTTCAAAGTACTTTACATAAAACTTAACAGCAACATGCAAAGAAATTATATATATAAAAAAAAAAAATCCTTTCCAATTAATAAAAGGTAGTGGCAAACAGTAAAGTCTTTCAACTTGATTTAAAATAATTAAAAGATGCAGCATACATTCAGTTTTCAGTGAATTTGTTTCAGATATATGGTGCATAAAAACGTACTCGGTTACCTAACGTAACCTCTGTTCTCTCTAGAGAGGGAACGAGTATTGCGTAAGTTTAGCTTACGCTACGGGTAAAGTCATCTTTTCTCGAGATATGAAGCAAAAAATTATCCTTAATTTTATATATCTTGTCAACGCAGTGCGGCAGCAAGCTGACCTAGAGCAGGCAATCTAGCGTGCTCATAGGCTGCTCTGCGGCAACTGCAGCAGCCTATCACTGAGCCCTTGGCGTGACGTCACGTCCAATGAGCGCGAGCAGCGCGCCTACGCGTCACGGCCCGAGGCGGGGCGTGGCAGAGGGTATAAATACGGGCTGAGAGGCTGCTTTCACTGGTTTTTGTCGCAGAAGCGAGTGAGCTCGTGGCGCGAGCACGGCGGGTTACGCAATACTCGTTCCCTCTCTAGAGAGAACAGAGGTTACGTTAGGTAACCGAGTACGTTCTCTTACGAGAGGTTCTCTCGTATTGCGTAAGTTTAGCTTACGCTACGGGAACTCCCTTGTCAACGCCGTGCGCGCCCGGCATCCACTGAATGAGTCCCAGGGAAGCCCGGGGAACACGAGAGTGTGAGCCAGGCGGCCAATGATATGGCTAGCGCAAGTACATAAGCACATAGTAGGGGGAACAGAACGGCGCGGCCGGTCTGACTAACCAACCCTTATATTGTACAGCTCAACCAGGAGGGCTAAATCAAACAGCAGTAGCCCGCGCACAGAAGTGGGCCGGCCTACGCGAGATTTAGACTGATAAAAGTTTAGCCTGCAGGGCGGGAACTTCTAGATTGTAAAATCTAACAAATGTAGACGGGGAGGCCCAGCCCGCCGCCGTACAAATGTCATGAATAGAAATTCCGCTAGTCCAAGCCCATGACGAGGCCATGCCTCTAGTAGAGTGGGCTCTGATGCCCAAAGGGCATTGCAGGTCTTTAGACGCATAAGCAGCTGCAATAGCGTCCACTATCCATCTGGACAGAGTGTGTTTCGAGGCGGCGAGACCCTTGGTGCGCCCACCAAGCGAAACGAAAAGCTGCTCCGAGCGCCTCATGGCGGCGGAGCGCGTAATGTAATTTCTCAGCGCTCTGACAGGGCAAAGGAGATTACTGTCAACTTCGCTGCCGGTAGCCGGCAAAGCTGAGAGAGAAATGACCTGTGCTCTGAAGGGTGTGCCCAACACCTTGGGGACATAACCGTGTCTCGGTTTGAGAATGACTTTAGAGTCATTAGGTCCGAACTCGAGACATGCCGCGTTAACTGATAACGCATGCAGGTCACCCACACGTTTGACTGAAGACAGGGCTATCAGAAAAACGGTTTTGAGCGTGAGGTATTTCATATCCACAGTTTCCATGGGTTCAAAGGGATGCGCTTTCATGGCCTCTAAGACCAGGGAAAGATCCCAAATAGGAACCGAGGGGGGTCGCGGGGGGTTCATCCTCCTAGCTCCTCTAAGGAAGCGGATAATGAACTCATTCCTCCCTAATGCGCGGCCCAGCGCCGAGTCGGAAAAAGCTGATATGGCCGCAACATATACTTTGAGCGTGGAGGGGGACCTGCCCATGTCCAACAGCTCTTGGAGGAAACAAAGCACACGCGACACCTCACATGTTTGTGGATCCAGCCCTTGGGCGGTGCACCATTTATTAAACACAGACCATTTAGATGTGTAGAGCCGTCTCGTAGAGGGGGCTCTAGACTGTGTGATCGTGTTCACAACCCCTATTGGCAAGTCAACGGGTATCCGTTGACTATCCATACATGCAGAGACCAGCGCTCTGGATGAGGATGCCAGATCGAGCCGCGGGCTTGAGAGAGAAGGTCTCTTCTCACCGGTATCGGCCAGGGGGGTGTGTCCGCCAGCCGTATTAGATCTGGGAACCACGTCTGATTCTCCCAATACGGGGCTATGAGGAGCACCGTGTGGCGCGCTTCCCTGATTCTCCCGATGACTTGTGGCAGCAGAGAGACAGGGGGAAAAGCGTAAAGCGGGCCGCTGGGCCAGGTTTGGGCCAGCGCGTCCTCGCTCTTGGAAAAGAACCGTGGGCAGTGCGCGTTGTCTTTTGACGCAAAGAGGTCGACTTCCGCTCTGCCGAAACGGCGCCACAGCGACTGGACTGTTTGGGGATGCAAAGACCACTCCCCCAGGGGAACATTGTCCCTGGACAGTCTGTCTGGACCCTCGTTCAGGAGACCCGGCACATGCGCGGCTCTCAGCGAGCGCAGTGAGTGCTGAGCCCATACAAGGAGGCGTTCCGCCAGGGCGCAGAGTGTTTTGGATCTGACACCGCCCTGACGGTTCACATAGGCTACCACTGACATGTTGTCCGTGCGGACTAGTACATGGTGGCCCTGTAGGTATGGGAGGAAGTGCTTGAGCGCTTTCTCGACCGCCAGCATCTCTAGACAGTTTATATGAAGGTGACTCTCCTGGTCTGACCAAGGGCCATAGACCGGTCTGCCCTCTAATAGCGCTCCCCAACCTAGGTTGGACGCATCTGTCGAGACAACTTTCCGGTGCGAGACAACTCCCATCGTCACTCCCGTGCGATACCATTCGGCTGCTAGCCAGGGCTGCAGGGCTGAAACACAGCCATGATTCACTCTGACTCGTAAGCGGCCGGCCGTCCAGGCTCGGTGAGGCACTCGCGCTTTCAGCCAGCGTTGAAGCGGGCGCATGCGCAGTAAGCCCAGCTGGAGCACTGCTGCAGCTGAGGCCATATGCCCCAGGACTCGCTGGAATGTCCTCAGCGGAACCTGACTGCCCGTCTGGAAAGACGCGGCGAGATGTCGAATGCGGCGCGCGCGCTGCTCTGACAATCTGGCCGTCATAGCCACCGAGTCCAGTTCTATTCCGAGAAAGGAAGTCGACTGGCGGGGCAGTAATGAGCTCTTGGTCCAGTTGACCGAGAGACCCAAGCATTCCAGATGGCTGAGAAGCGCTGTTCTGTGAGACAAAAGCTCTGCCTCTGACTGCGCGAGGACTAGCCAGTCGTCCAGATAATTCAGTATCCGCATTCCTTGTCTCCTCAGGGGAGAGAGAGCCGCGTCCATGCACTTCGTAAATGTACGGGGTGCTAAAGATAGACCGAACGGCAGGACGGTGTACTGATATACCCGACCGTCGAAGGCGAATCTCAAGAATGGCCTGTGACGGGGTATTATCTGAATCTGAAAATATGCGTCCTTTAGATCGAGAGAGATGAACCAGTCTCCCGGGCGAATTTGCGCGAGGATTTGTCTGGTTGTGATCATTTTGAACGGCCGTCTCATGAGAGCTTTGTTCAAATGTCTCAGGTCTAAAATAGGTCTCAGCGCTCCGTCCTTCTTGGGTACGAGGAAATAACGGCTGTAAAAGCCCGACTCGCTCTGAGAAGGATGCACCTGTTCTATAGCCCCTTTGTGCAGCAGCTTTGCTATTTCTGCCTGAAGCAGATGCGCTACTTCTGTATTCACTCTCGTCTCTGTCCGTGCTAGAAAGCGCGGGGGACGGCGAGCGAATTGAAGCGAATAGCCGTGCATTATAGTATTCAGCACCCATTCTGACACGCCCTGGATAGCTTGCCATGCTTTCGCACACATAGCTAGGGGTCGAATGATCTCTGGGTTCGGATCGCCGCGCTGGGCGGGATGGGGAACCTCTATCAGAGAGGACGGGGCGGCGCGCGCGCTGCCGGTGCTCGAATATGGGGGCTCGCGAACAATGGTGACTGGCTGTACAGCACATAACGGCTCGGTCACTGGGGACGGGGCACATTTTGATGCTAGAAACCCGTGGCGCGAGAGCGGCATGAGGTTTAACGTGTTTGATAGTAAGTGCGCGCGCTCGTGAGCGGGCACAGGGCTTACATATGCAACACGGCCAGTGTAAGGGAGCTTTAGAGGATCTGCGTCCCGGGATAACTGTGTGACAGAGCGGGCAGTGGGTAGGTGTGGGCTTGGAAGAGCGGGCACATTCTCTACCTTTAGCACTCGAGCGGCGTGTGCCCGCTTTATGAGAGTGCGCTCTGTGAGCGTTACCGGGGAGATCGTGTTTGTGTGTAGTGGTGAGCACAGGGGCGTGGGCACAAATTCTACACTCATGACACCTTCGGCGTGAGCCGGAAAACCCGAAACCATACTCTTTATGAGATTTCTCTGGGTCGCCGTGAAAACGGCGTTTGTGTGCAGGCGAGAGAGTTGTATTACTGGCTCGTTGGCTGCGATGTAAGCTGCTGCAGTAGCCTTTTCTAAGGGGACTGGCAGAGCTGGGCGCTTTGATGGCGGTCCGGCCGCAGCGGGACTCAGCCATCTTTTCCTCCTTGCAGCCGCTAGGAGGACTTCGCGGGCTCAGGCTTGAGCGTCACCTTGGGCCGGGGTCCCCGGGGGGGAGGCGGTTTGTGACGGCTGGTTGAGCGCGACCTAGGGCGGCCGCCCTGTCGTCGCTGCGAAGACGGAGGCTGGGCAGAGCGCTGAGAAGAGTTCCGTGCAGGAGGCTGCTGAGAGCGGCCTGCAGACGAACTCGAACGGCGGGGCAGGAAGAGATTCATCGCCTGCGATGCCTTCTGCACCTCCGAGAAGCGATCGACGATCCCGGCGACCGCTGGGCCGAACAGGCCGGTGGGAGAGAGCGGTGCGTTGAGGAACACTGAACGCTCGGATTCGCTCATATCCGCCAACGTCAACCAAAGGTGCCTTTCGGTGACGGTGAGCGAGGCCATAGATCTCCCGATGGCTTGTGCAGCGGACTTTGTGGCGCGAAGGGAGAGGTCCGTCGCGCTACGCAGGTCCGTGAGAACGGCGCGATCCGGGCCTTTCTCGTCCAGCTCTCGGAGGAGATCGGCTTGGAGGATCTGGAGCACAGCCATTGAATGCAGGGCGGAAGCAGCCTGGCCGGCGGCGGAGAAGGCGCGGCCGACGAGTGCTGATGTGGTCCTGCAGGCCTTGGACGGCAGGGCAGACTTTGAGCGCCATCTGGCGGATGGCGGGCAAAGGTGCGTTGCCACAGCATCTTCCACCGGGGGAATTTGAGTATATCCCTTCTCGGCGGCCCCGTCCACTTGGGAGAGGGTCGAGGAGACCGGTGAGCGGAGTCTAGCGGAGTCTATGATTAATAAATTATCACAGGAATCTTCAGGGGGTTTCACATGTTTAATATTATAAACATGATCTCAAATCTGAACCTTCCACTGATGAGATCAATAAATAACTTTGAGTTAAAAATTTAACGACTGTTCCCATTCAGTCGGTTCACTCTGTACAACACATGACTATGGGACATTTATTCACGCATCACTTCCTCTCGGCTCAGCTCAGGGAACGGGTCCATCACATCACTTCCTCTCCAGCTCAGCTCAGGGAACGGGTCCATCACATCACTTCCTCTCCAGCTCAGCTCAGGGAACGGGTCTATCACATCACTTCCTCTCTGGCTCAGCTCAGGGAACGGGTCCATCACATCACTTCCTCTCCGGCTCAGCTCAGGGAACGGGTCCATCACATCACTTCCTCTCGGCTCAGCTCAGGGAACGGGTCCATCACATCACTTCCTCTCGGCTCAGGGAACGGGTCCATCACATCACTTCCTCTCAGCTCAGGGAACGGGTCTATCACATCACTTCCTCTCTGGCTCAGCTCAGGGAACGGGTCCATCACATCACTTCCTCTCCGGCTCAGCTCAGGGAACGGGTCCATCACATCACTTCCTCTCGGCTCAGCTCAGGGAACGGGTCCATCACATCACTTCCTCTCGGCTCAGCTCAGGGAACGGGTCCATCACATCACTTCCTCTCGGCTCAGCTCAGGGAACGGGTCCATCACATCACTTCCTCTCGGCTCAGGGAACGGGTCCATCACATCACTTCCTCTCGGCTCAGCTCAGGGAACGGGTCCATCACATCACTTCCTCTCGGCTCAGCTCAGGGAACGGGTCCATCACATCACTTCCTCTCGGCTCAGGGAACGGGTCCATCACATCACTTCCTCTCGGCTCAGCTCAGGGAACGGGTCCATCACATCACTTCCTCTCGGCTCAGCTCAGGAAACGGGTCCATCACATCACTTCCTCTCCAGCTCAGCTCAGGGAACGGGTCCATCACATCACTTCCTCTCGGCTCAGCTCAGGGAACGGGTCCATCACATCACTTCCTCTCGGCTCAGGGAACGGGTCCATCACATCACTTCCTCTCGGCTCAGCTCAGGGAACGGGTCCATCACATCACTTCCTCTCCAGCTCAGCTCAGGGAACGGGTCCATCACATCACTTCCTCTCCAGCTCAGCTCAGGGAACGGGTCCATCACATCACTTCCTCTCGGCTCAGCTCAGGGAACGGGTCCATCACATCACTTCCTCTCCAGCTCAGCTCAGGGAACAGGTCCATCACATCACTTCCTCTCCAGCTCAGCTCAGGGAACGGGTCCATCACATCACTTCCTCTCGGCTCAGCTCAGGGAACGGGTCCTTCACATCACTTCCTCTCGGCTCAGCTCAGGGAACGGGTCCATCACATCACTTCCTCTCGGCTCAGCTCAGGGAACGGGTCCATCACATCACTTCCTCTCGGCTCAGCTCAGGGAACGGGTCCATCACATCACTTCCTCTCGGCTCAGCTCAGGGAACGGGTCCATCACATCACTTCCTCTCGGCTCAGCTCAGGGAACGGGTCCATCACATCACTTCCTCTCGGCTCAGGGAACGGGTCCATCACATCACTTCCTCTCGGCTCAGCTCAGGGAACGGGTCCATCACATCACTTCCTCTCGGCTCAGCTCAGGAAACGGGTCCATCACATCACTTCCTCTCCAGCTCAGCTCAGGAAACGGGTCCATCACATCACTTCCTCTCCAGCTCAGCTCAGGGAACGGGTCCATCACATCACTTCCTCTCGGCTCAGCTCAGGGAACGGGTCCATCACATCACTTCCTCTCGGCTCAGGGAACGGGTCCATCACATCACTTCCTCTCGGCTCAGCTCAGGGAACGGGTCCATCACATCACTGCCTCTCGGCTCAGCTCAGGGAACGGGTCCATCACATCACTTCCTCTCCAGCTCAGCTCAGGGAACGGGTCCATCACATCACTTCCTCTCCAGCTCAGCTCAGGGAACGGGTCCATCACATCACTTCCTCTCCAGCTCAGCTCAGCTCAGGGAACGGGTCCATCACATCACTTCCTCTCCAGCTCAGCTCAGGGAACGGGTCCATCACATCACTTCCTCTCCAGCTCAGCTCAGGGAACGGGTCCATCACATCACTTCCTCTCGGCTCAGCTCAGGGAACGGGTCCATCACATCACTTCCTCTGAGGGCGAGGGGGAACCATGTCGTCAGAGAATCTCTCGCCCGCATCAAGTGAGACAGAGACATGCTAACGACAATCCTGATTAAGCTCAGGTGCAGTCAGAGGAACATGTCGAAATCACCCACAACCTCCTCGGCTTCCACACGATCACCGTAAGTTCCCACGGCTCCTCGAAAACACCTAGAGCTTCATCCGGATCCGTGTCTGGCCACACGCTAAACACACACGCCACTTCAGTCGCACACATGCCCTGGGGTTAGGGAGAGCCAGTGTGGCGTGGACAATCCCTAAACACACCGGCACTGCTCGTGAGTTAGTCTTTCTTAGATAATAAATACCCACATGTCATTGGACAGGGGTAAGAACCCTTGCTGTGCTTGGACATTTCTGTGTGAGAAAAGCTTATTAGCCCTTCGTTAGCCCTAAACTTGTGTTAAAACTTTCTTTTAAAGAATCGTGGTGATTCCTTCTTCTGAAACTGTGGATGATGGAGTTCCAGCAGCTCGGTGAAGAGATGAAGAACCAAGGGAATGAGGCCTGCGACTGCATTTATATGCAGTTTGTTTATATATATACACACGCCCACGTCGTCATGCATCATTGGCCCTTCTGGCATGAATAAAGGTCTTCAGCGAATGGCGTAAGAGCACAATATCCCATAGTCATGTGTCTCTCAATCATTGAACTCAATCATTCAATGAAGCCCATCATAACAAATGATCAGTTGTGATCATTTCTCTAGACTCGTGAAGACTCTGTTTATGGTCAGATTCTTGTTATTTTGATGCATTTGGCAGATGTGACTCAGTTTAATCTGATGATTTAAGAGTCTCTGAGCACAAACACACACAGAAAGAAGCAGGGACATGAATAATCACATGTTTGCAAACATCACGCAGGTTCAGTGGGCTGGAAGTAAATCCGCTGTTATTGAGGTCAGCGAGTCGCTGGCAGATTGTGTGGAATAAAGCGAGTCACTGAATCAGGAGCTTCGACTCACTGCACATCAGATTCGGCTCAGGCTTGTGCTGGTCTGAGCTGTTACTGGCCTTCACAAACCTGTGTTATCAAAAAAGCTGCTGAGCAAACATTTGTTTCACACACATGGTCTGGAATTGAGTTTCATTAGTTTCTGAAGAGCAGAATAATATTGAGACAGTAAAGACACAATTTCTCTGTTTGCTGTGGAATTATGACATTGTAAAATATGATTAAAAGATGAATATAGGGCAAAACGAATTTATTTTACACATACTTTTAGAGTTTCATCCTCCTTTTTAATGAATGCAAGTACAAGTATTGGGACAATTAAAGCAAATGCAAAAGTGTAAAAGCCAGTATTTAGTTGCAATGCGATGAAAGCAGTGAATCCGTGACCCACAGACTCCAGACTCTAGCTCTCATCCTTTGCCTTTCATGCAGCTCTTTTTACCTGTTTTGGAAGTCCACTCACACACAATCGTTCAGGAACGGTTTGAGGAACATGATGAAGATGATGAAGAGTTTAAGGTGCCAGATCTGATTAAAGGACAAGGTCGGTATTTTACACTTAAAGCCCTGTTTACAGATCGTATCTGATGAAATAGAACGGTTAAGATTAAAATTTGGACACATGCTCCTGTCCCGAGAATTTTAGGTTTATTTCGCTTTTGTGGACCTATTTTGCCAAACGCGTCACACCCGTGATTCTTCCGTTGAGAGCTTGAATAATAGACACTCCAGCCCAGTTGGTGGCGATAATGCACCTTTGCCAATTGCAAGCAAACCACGGGCATTTCATTGAATACACAGAAGAAGCAGAAGAAGAAGCGGCGGAGTAATACCGTAAAGGTGCTGCGGTCTCACAGCACGTCCTATTAAGTCAATGGAGTTGGACAAAAACTACGATAAAACCTGTTGGAATGCATCTTTTTCAGCGATTTTTGATGGAACATATCAGTGAACACCCCTGACCACTCGGTGAGTTTCACGTCTTTGTAAACGAAAGTTTAATGTGTTTTTAGGACGGAATCTTCCAGTGCATATAGACAACCATTGTGGGGGGTGGGGGGGGGGGGGGGGAAGCGAAATAAACCTAAAATTCTCGGGACAGCAGCATGTGTCCAAATTTTAATCTTAACCGTTCTATTTCATCAGATACGATCTGTAAACAGGGCTTTAAGTGTAAAATACCGAACTTGTCCTTTAAGCTTCTGCTGCAACAACAAATCTGTTCCATGGAAGCTCAACCTCACGATCAAGAAACGACACGCATGATCTTGAAACTGGTTTCTTAAAAGTCCCCCTGTGGTGAAAATCCAGCTTTTAATGTAGTTTATGTGTCTATGTGGTGTTATTAATATGCTTTAAGACAAAGCATGTGTAAGTTCATAAGTCGACACCATTGCTGAGTATTTCCTCCTTAAAACTGCAGTGAACCAAAGACAGTCTCAAAAACACGCTTTGAAATCGCTGGTGTTTCTGACGTCACAAACTACCTTGTAACCAATCAGATCAACGTGTGATCGTCAACCAGTGGATCTCTGAGCTGAGTGAGTGAGTGGAGGCGGGGCTCATTTGCATATTCATAGAACCACGCATACTAAATGAGGCAAGGGTGTCGAGTTACATTCAAGATATTTTAAGACGTGAAGAATTTTTTTCAAGGAAAAAACTTTTAAATATGTAATTTTGGTGATCAGAGATGAGTTTTAAGGGATAAAATGATTGACTACAGGGGGACTTTAATAAAGTACCAAAAGCATTAAGATAGTTGAGAAATGTTTATTTTCACTGTAAGATGCACTGAAACAGTTTCAGAACAGTGAAAGACTCTAAAACATTAAAATATGAATGTGCTTAAACACTCTCCATAAGTACAAATAAAATACAAAGTAATAATGATAATAAATGATAGTCCTGCACAACTACAGAACAGAATATCCATCAATCTGGAACAGTCCACATGTTCTCTGATCGAAACACATCAGAGAGATCTGTGTAAAAGCTGAACTTCTGAAGGTGGAGTTGCTCTCAGCGCTCATTCATGACCCGATCATCACGCGTGTCCTGCCGTGACCTGTGGCGCCCCCTGGTGTGAGACAAGGGCATTACACCATCATCACGATCTTCCCTCTGACCCTCAGCGTCTGCTGGACTGCAGCTGGTGTCGACTCCAGCCTGACGGAGCTGAACACACACTTTATCAGGACGACACACACCAAGACCATGTGTGCTGTTGCTAGGGTGTTGCTAAGCATGAGTGGTTGCTAGTACTAATCAAGACTGACTTTAGACTGTCATGCATGGGTTAATGAGTACCAGAGCAAAGTAATGGATGCACAGCTGACATTTATAGTAAACACTGTAACATTTCATAAATAAATAAAAAAGCTTTTTTATTTCACAATATCAGTATCAGACACATGTGAGCGAGTGGACAGAAGATCAGTACGTTGAAGAACGATGTGCGTCACTCACAGCGCGGGCGACCCGTGGGCCGAGGGTTACTGGCGCTGCTACCAAACGAAGACTGGAAGTTATGGATGGTTTCTTGTAAGATCTGTCTTTCCCTCCCCTGTCATGAGAAGATATTCATCACGTTTACAGTCAAACCGAGCCTGTAACTCAGACCGATGCCGCAGACACTCACTTTCCCAGCGTTCAGCTCTGAGATGGCCGCCAGGATCTGCTGTCGTGGTCCATCAGTTTTAATGCCCAGTTCCTTCAGGTCTCCGTCAGTCAGAGTCAGGAACGCCTCCATGTCCACCTGCGTTCATCACATCCAGAAACACTCCCATGATAATCACAGATGGACACAATGGCTCACAATATTTCATATTCTGGACGCTGCTCTGTTTGTTGCTAGGAAGACTAAACGTTTCAAAAGTTGCTCTTGCTCAGCAGTCTGACAGCGCTCGTCAATATCACTCAGCCAATCAGAGCAAAGGAGGCGGGCGTTCGTGTTTACAGAAGCGGAGCGGGAATTATATGCTTCTGTTTAAAGACACTTAAGATAAAGCATCTGTTAAATGCACAAGTGTAAAAGTAAACATGGAAAGAGTGTAAGATATACAAGTAGCCAAAAATGTAATATTTGACAACAGTTTTACGATAGAAATGTTAAAAGACTGACAGTGACATCCAGTGATGCAAACTATTCCGTTTTTTTCCCCAGTTATAATATGAATGTGAACCCTGTGCATAAACCCTAATCTAACCCTGACCCTGTGCATAAACCCTAACCCTGTGCATAAACCCTGACCCTGTGCATAAACCCTAACCCTGTGCATAAACCCTGACCCTGTGCATAAACCCTGACCCTGTGCATAAACCCTAACCCTGTGCATAAACCCTGACCCTGTGCATAAACCCTGACCCTGTGCATAAACCCTGACCCTGTGCATAAACCCTGACCCTGTGCATAAACCCTGACCCTGTGCATAAACCCTGACCCTGTGCATAAACCCTATCCCTGACCCTGTGCATAAACCCTAATCTAACCCTGACCCTGTGCATAAACCCTATCCCTGACCCTGTGCATAAACCCTGACCCTGTGCATAAACCCTAACCCTGTGCATAAACCCTGACCCTGTGCATAAACCCTGACCCTGTGCATAAACCCTATCCCTGACCCTGTGCATAAACCCTAATCTAACCCTGACCCTGTGCATAAACCCTATCCCTGACCCTGTGCATAAACCCTGACCCTGTGCATAAACCCTAACCCTGTGCATAAACCCTGACCCTGTGCATAAACCCTGACCCTGTGCATAAACCCTAATCTAACCCTGACCCTGTGCATAAACCCTAATCTAACCCTGACCCTGTGCATAAACCCTAATCTAACCCTAACCCTGTGCATAAACCCTGACCCTGTGCATAAACCCTGACCCTGACTCTGTGCATAAGGTGAAAACATAACTTGTGAATAGTTTAATGGACACACAGACGAACCTCCTGCTCCTCAAAGATGGGCTGATATTTCTCCAGAGAAAGTTTCCTCAGAATCCCCGATAACTCGTCTGTGTTTGAGGAAATAATCAGAGATAGTTACAGAGACGCTCATTTACACCACAGAAGAGAAAATAAATAAATCATGTTTTTGTAAATCATA
>NC_138735.1:34962245-34998745 GCF_965113295.1 Leuciscus leuciscus
TAAACATTGTCATAATTCATCATCAGTAGATCATAAGTTTTCGCCTGACATTCGCTGATAGTAGAAAGAGCAAGACCTCTCGAAATGATAATTAACCCTTTTCTTATACCCTTTAACCCTTTGTGTGACGTCTGATTAGATCCCAGTAAACGCAGGGCTCTGTAAGGGTGTGTGTGCTGACCCGTGTGTATGTGCTGACCCGTGTGTGTGTGCTGACTCGTGTGTAAGGGTGTGTGTGCTGACCTGTGGTACGTGTGTAAGGGTGTGTGTGCTGACCCGTGTGTAAGGGTGTGTGTGCTGACCCGTGGTACGTGGCCTGCATGAGCGCCGTCCAGCCGTGCACTGAGTCCCGTTGGTCCACGTGAGCCTGTTTCTCCACCAGCATCTGCACCAGCTCCAGCTGCCCACTCACAGCCGCCATCATCAGCGGAGACGCTCCGTCAGCATTAAGGGCGTTCACCTGCCCCGAGTCCTCCTCCACGATCTCCTTCACCAGCTGAGCGTTCCCTACGCGACACACACTCCATCAACTCAACACTCATTAACCCTACACTCCTGAGTCCTCCTCCACCATCTCCCTCACCAGCTGAGCGTTCCCTGCGCTACATACACTCCATCAACTCAACACTCATTAACCCTACATCCCGAGTCCTCCTCCACGATCTCCTTCACCAGCTGAGCGTTCCCTGCGCTACACACACTCCATCAACTCAACACTCGTTAACCCTACATCCCGAGTCCTCCTCCGCGATCTCCTTCACCAGCTGAGCGTTCCCTGCGCTACATACACTCCATCAACTCAACACTCGTTAACCCTACATCCCGAGTCCTCCTCCACGATCTCCTTCACCAGCTGAGCGTTCCCTGCGCGACACACACTCCATCAACTTGACACTCATTAACCCTACACTCCCGAGTCCTCCTCCACGATCTCCTTCACCAGCTGAGCATTCCCTGCGCTATACACACTCCATCAACTCGACACTCATTAACCCTACACTCCCGAGTCCTCCTCCACGATCTCCTTCACCAGTTGAGCGTTCCCTGCACTACATACACTCCATCAACTCGACACTCCTTAACCCTACACTCCAGAGTCCTCCTCCACAATCTCCTTCACCAGCTGAACGTTCCCTGTGTTAAACACACTCCATCAACTCAACACTCATTAACCATACACTCCCGAGTCCTCCTCCTCTGAGATCTTTAAACCCTACAGAATCACTCCATCTACAGCTCTGAGATCCTTTAACCCTACAGAATCACTCCATCTACAGCTCTGAGATCATTAAACCTACAGAATCACTCCATCTACAGCTCTGAGATCATTAACCACTCCATCTACAGCTCTGAGATCCTTAAACCTACAGAATCACTCCAACTACAGCTCTGAGATTATTGACCCCTACAGAATAACTCCATCTACAGCTCTGAGATCCTTAAACCTACAGAATAACTCCATCTACAGCTCTGAGATCATTAACCCTACAGAATCACTCCATCTACAGCTCTGAGATCATTAACACCGACAGAATCACTCTAACTACAGCTCTGAGATTATAAACCTCTACAGAATAACTCCATCTACAGCTCTGAGATCCTTAACCCTACAGATTCACTCCATCTACAGCTCTGAGATCCTTAAACCCTACAGAATCACTCCATCTACAGCTCTGAGATCATTAACCCCTACAGAATCACTCCATCTACAGCTCTGAGATCATTAACCCCTACAGAATCACTCCATCTACAGCTCTGAGATCATTAACCCTACAGAATCACTCCATCTACAGCTCTGAGATCATTAACCACTCCATCTACAGCTCTGAGATCCTTAAACCTACAGAATCACTCCAACTACAGCTCTGAGATTTTTGACCCCTACAGAATAACTCCATCTACAGCTCTGAGATCCTTAAACCTACAGAATAACTCCATCTACAGCTCTGAGATCATTAACCCTACAGAATCACTCCATCTACAGCTCTGAGATCATTAACCCTACAGAATCACTCCATCTACAGCTCTGAGATCATTAACCCTACAGAATCACTCCATCTACAGCTCTGAGATCATTAACCCTACAGAATCACTCCATCTACAGCTCTGAGATCCTTAAACCTACAGAATAACTCCATCTACAGCTCTGAGATCATTAACACCGACAGAATCACTCCAACTACAGCTCTGAGATTATAAACCTCTACAGAATAACTCCATCTACAGCTCTGAGATCCTTAACCCTACAGATTCACTCCATCTACAGCTCTGAGATCCTTAAACCCTACAGAATCACTCCATCTACAGCTCTGAGATCATTAACCCTACAGAATCACTCCATCTACAGCTCTGAGATCATTAACCACTCCATCTACAGCTCTGAGATCCTTAAACCTACAGAATCACTCCAACTACAGCTCTGAGATTATTGACCCCTACAGAATAACTCCATCTACAGCTCTGAGATCCTTAAACCTACAGAATAACTCCATCTACAGCTCTGAGATCATTAACCCTACAGAATCACTCCATCTACAGCTCTGAGATCATTAACACCGACAGAATCACTCCATCTACAGCTCTGAGATCATTAACACCGACAGAATCACTCCAACTACAGCTCTGAGATTATAAACCTCTACAGAATAACTCCATCTACAGCTCTGAGATCCTTAACCCTACAGATTCACTCCATCTACAGCTCTGAGATCCTTAAACCCTACAGAATCACTCCATCTACAGCTCTGAGATCATTAACCCTACAGAATCACTCCATCTACAGCTCTGAGATCATTAACCACTCCATCTACAGCTCTGAGATCCTTAAACCTACAGAATCACTCCAACTACAGCTCTGAGATTATTGACCCCTACAGAATAACTCCATCTACAGCTCTGAGATCCTTAAACCTACAGAATAACTCCATCTACAGCTCTGAGATCATTAACCCTACAGAATCACTCCATCTACAGCTCTGAGATCATTAACACCGACAGAATCACTCCAACTACAGCTCTGAGATTATAAACCTCTACAGAATAACTCCATCTACAGCTCTGAGATCCTTAACCCTACAGAATCACTCAATCTACAGCTCTGAGATCATTAACCTCTACAGAATCACTCCATCTACAGCTCTGAGATCATTAACCCCTTCAGAATCACTCCATCTACAGCTCTGAGATCATTAACCCCTACAGAATCACTCCATCTATAGCTCTGAGACCATTAACCCCTACAGAATCACTCCATCTACAGCTCTGAGATCATTAACCCCTACAGAATCACTCCATCTACAGCTCTGAGATCATTAACCCCTGCAGAATCACTCCATCTACAGCTCTGAGACCATTAACCCCTACAGAATCACTCCATCTACAGCTCTGAGATCATTAACCCCTACAGAATCACTCCATCTATAGCTCTGAGATCATTAACCCCTACAGAATCACTCCATCTTCATCATTCAAGCATGAAACATATACACAATTATATAGAGAATTACGAGGCCTCCGTCAAATTTCGTGCCACTTCAGAACTATTGACTACAGTCCAATGCTGCGATTCCCCTTTTTCACCAACACGGTTCTGTTGCGGGTTCCCGACCTGTGTCCATTCTCTTAGCGTTCGATAGTGATGCACGGATCATGTTATATCTGTGGATACTGCAGATAATCTGCATCTCAGCCGGGCAAGGTTCTAAAAAAATAACTAATTCATTGCGGGTACATCGTGGGTCGATGAGATATAAATCGTTAAAAGACTCAGAACTCTCATTTCACAGCAAAACGTAACACACGTGCGTCACTTTTAATTTTGTTTTCAACAGTATTTCTCTTCAAGGAAAAGCAATCAAGAAAACATGCCTAGAGCACATTCTAGTGGTCATTACATAAAACACAAAGAAAACCCTACATGAGATTGCTTTATAACTTAAAAACTTAACGTAAGTCGTAAGCTAAGAGTATTTTCCAACAATGATGTAATGAAACAGTGATCATTTAAGTTTGAAGAGAGTCCCCTATAAACTTCAGGTACAAGTCACTGCTCAGACTTTTTTCTTGTTTAATTTGCACACTGAACATTGGTTGGAGCTCTTAATTTTGGACACTCAAAGTGCATATTAATGAATTTATCTTTAAAATATACAAAATGTTCTTACAGGGGAGCACGACCCCTGAACCCCCCAGCAGGACCAATGTCAAGCTACGTCCAGTTTCACAAAATCCTGTGGGAAACACAGTATATGATAGTGTCCTCAAAATAACAATCCAATTACCTCATTTGTTAAAATACCTAAAATATGCCCTTGTAAAAAGTGTTTTCTGCAGCCATGATCAAGATTTTACCACCTCCGCCTCGTATTGAGTCAGGAAAAACCCTGATATATACTGTATATATTTACAATAACTTCATGTACATTAAGATTCATGTGAATAAAGGACTTTATATTATGTACACTGTAATAAAATGATCAGTGTAGACCTTTTTGACAGTAGATTTTATCTTTAAACTTACCTAACTTCAGCGCATGGAAGACATCAGGCCGTTTCTTCTCATCATCTGTTGAGCATTGAAGAAACACAAGCACGAAATCAGGTGAAAAAAGAAGCGTGTTTAATATTATCGGCCTCAATCGTCTGCCAGTGTGAGTGGATCAGTTTGAGAAGAACAACAGCTAAAGCAACACTAACCAGTCCTGCTCAGAAACAGCACGTCAGTGGATAGTAACATAAATTAAATACTTAAAAAAATAAAAACAAAGCCTACAAAATCTGAAGCTATTTTGAAGGATACTGGAGGACAGGGCGGATTTAGTGATTTGGGGGCCCAGGCAAAATATAGGAATGGGGCCTTTTACCAACACATTTACCTGGATCATTCATGAGGTTTTCTCTGTTGTGATGCTCCCTGCTGCACGGCGGTGTCCCATAGTTGTCAAATTATTCTAAATTTTTCATGTAGTCTACATGTTATAAAGGCCATATGGTGAAATCACACATGGAACTATCCGAGCAGAACTAACCGGGTTTGAATTGTCATATAATTTTCACCCCAGTGCAGTTACGGTATTCACGCTTAAACAGGTTATAACAGTATTAGCGTCGGTTGGACACTAGGTGGTGCTTTGGGGTAATTCCCAATAACACAATAACCAAAGCTGTAATTCTATACCTTAAAATACATTTATTTTTATTTATTTTAACTACAAATTTTAATGAAAATAAAAACAATGGAAATTAAATATAATTGAACACACTTAAATTATTATTTCAACCAAAAAAGAAGTAAAAAGTGCAGCGTGTTCAATGGGGTGTCAGAGTTGAGTGCCTGTGTAACTGCGCATGCAGACTCTACTTGGGTCCTTCACAGAAACGAGTGAGCAACATTTAAAACAATACAAAAAGAATACGCACTGTTGCTCAGTATTACAATTTTTCTGAATTGCTAAAACACTAAACCCCATTCTCTGAAGCAAATTCTCAATAGCCTAAACCAATTTGTCTATTAAATCACTCTTTCTGTAAAAAATTAAACAAGTTCAGGTCGTTAAAACACTGTTTGCAAATCTCATGCACTCATTTTGCAAAACTCTAAACACATTCTCACTCACTAAAACACATTTTACACTGTGGTACACTTCAATTTCAAAACACTAAACACAGGCAGACAAAAGTTAAACACATCTACCACTCAGTTGTCATCGTTTACACACAATGACTCAAAAGTTCACACTTATTTCTAATGATGAGACCAAACCAACTGTACATAATACAAGTCAGTTCAGAGTCAAAACTGACTCAAAATGTTGCACTGAATGTTGATACCAACACTGGATGGAAACAATAGAGAAGAGGGAGAAGAGGAAGAGTGTGTGTGTAAGAGGAGGAATAGTGTGTGTGTAAGAGGAGGAAGAGTGTGTGTGTAAGAGGAGGAAGAGTGCGTGTGTCAGAGGAGGAAGAGTGTGTGTGTAGGAGGAAGAGTATGTGTGTAAGAGGAGGAAGAGTGTGTGTGTGTGTGTGTAAGAAGAGGAAGAGTGTGTGTGTAAGAGGAGGAAGAGTGTGTGTGTAAGAGGAAGAAGAGTGTGTGTTTAAGAGGAGGAAGAGTGTGTGTGTCAGAGGAAGAAGAGTGCGTGTGTAAGAGGAGGAAGAGTGTGTGTGTAAGAGGAAGAAGAGTGTGTGTTTAAGAGGAAGAAGAGTGCGTGTGTAAGAGGAGGAAGAGAGTGTGTCAGAGGAGGAAGAGTGTGTGTGTCAGAGGAGGAAGAGTGTGTGTGTCAGAGGAGGAAGAGTGTGTGTGTCAGAGGAGGAAGAGTGCGTGTGTAAGAGGAGGAAGAGTGCGTGTGTAAGAGGAAGAAGGGTGTGTGTGTGTAAGAGGAGGAAGAGTGTGTGTGTAAGAGGAAGAAGGGTGTATGTGTAAGAGGAGGAAGAGTGTGTGTGTGTGTGTGTGTGTGTGTGTGTGTAAGAGGAGGAAGAGTGCGTGTGTAAGAGGAGGAAGAGTGCGTGTGTAAGAGGAAGAAGGGTGTGTGTGTAAGAGGAGGAAGAGTGTGTGTGTAAGAGGAAGAAGGGTGTGTGTGGAAGAGGAGGAAGAGTGTGTGGAAGAGGAGGAAGAGTGTGTAAGAGGAGGAAGAGTGTGTGTGTTAGAGGAAGAAGGGTGTATGTGTAAGAGGAGGAAGAGTGTGTGTAAGAGGAGGAAGAGTGTGTGTAAGAGGAGGAAGAGTGTGTGTAAGAGGAGGAAGTGTGTGTGTGTGTGTGTGTGTGTGTGTGTGTGTGTGTGTGTGTGTAAGAGGACGAAGAGTGTGTGTGTAAGAGGAGGAAGAGTATGTGTGTAAGAGGAGGAAGAGTCAAGTCAAGTTTATTTGTATAGCGCTTTTCACAATACAGATTGTATCAAAGCAGCTTCACAGTATTAAATTAAAATAATACAACAAAGTTTGTTTCAAGAGGAATTTATTGATTGATCAAATTAAATTAAATATCCCCAAAATATCCCCAACTGAGCAAGCCAAAGGCAACAGTGGCAAGGAACCGAAAAACTCCATCAAGTGACCTAATGGTGTCCTAAAACTCCATCAGGTGACCTAATGGAGAAAAAAAATAAAACCTTGGGAGAACCCAGGCTCAGTCGGGGGCCAGTTCTCCTCTGGCATTTATGAGCTAGAGGCCGGATTGTAGTTTGAACTGTAGGATTATATGAATGCCTGGCTGAAGAGATGCGACTTTAATCTAGTTTTAAACTGGGAGAGCGAGTCTGAGCAACGAAGAGTGTGTGTGTAAGAGGAGGAAGTGT
Organism: Leuciscus leuciscus; assembly: GCF_965113295.1. Taxonomy (NCBI): domain Eukaryota; kingdom Metazoa; phylum Chordata; class Actinopteri; order Cypriniformes; family Leuciscidae; genus Leuciscus; species Leuciscus leuciscus. The sequence goes on from NC_138735.1 coordinate 34,969,534, forward strand.
GTGTGTGTAAGAGGAGGAAGAGTGTAAGAGGAGGAAGAGTATGTGTGTAAGAGGAGGAAGAGTGTGTGTGTAAGAGGAGGAAGAGTGTGTGTGTAAGAGGAGGAAGAGTGTGTGTGTAAGAGGAGGAAGAGTATGTGTGTAAGAGGAGGAAGAGTATGTGTGTAAGAGGAGGAAGAGTGTGTGTGTAAGAGGAGGAAGAGTGTGTGTGTAAGAGGAGGAAGAGTATGTGTGTAAGAGGAGGAAGAGTATGTGTGTAAGAGGAGGAAGAGTGTGTGTGTAAGAGGAGGAAGAATGTGTGTGTTAGAGGAGGAAGAGTATGGGTCTCATTCATGAAACACGAGCAGAACGAATTTTTGTGTAAATCGTGTGTAAAGTGGTTCTGGCGTAAATTTTCGGATTCATTCAAATGTTTGTATTTTCCAAATGTTAGTTGGTACGAAAGAAATCTACACCTGCTCCCAGCCAAGCGTAAATAGTGCGTTTAACATCCGAACGTTTTGCTCATTAATAAGGCTGCATTTTAATTCACCTTAATCGGGTACATATTTACACAGCATTATGAAAAAATATTATATATAGTAATTACATACGGGTTTTCTTTTTACTTTTATTACGAGAGCCAGTAATAGCATCTGCAAACGGAACACAAGTCTTTTTTAATTTTTTTATATTCAAGCTGTTTATTCATTTTTAAGTCCGCAAGTCACAAGTGTTGCAGTCAAGCTTCATGTCGAACCATTTTATTTTCACTTCTGGGACTGTTCGATTAACAGATGAAACTCCATTAACTGCATCTGCCAAGCATTTTTACCTAAAAAATCATTTTTTTTTAGGACCTGATACGCCACTATGTACACTTGAAAATAAAATGTGGCGTTTTGAATGAACTTCTGATAATAAAACTTTCTGCATCTGAGAAATTTATCTTCTTCATTCGCTTTTGAGAAGACATATGAAATCCTTCGTTTCGTGTCATAATATAATGCCCATATATAGTTGTCAGTCGGTTTTAATGGGCGGGATTTATGGTAATTGAGAGAATGAACGTGCACGCGCGTCCCATTTACGACTGATTGGAATTCATTAACCCACACACACATTTCACTATCAAATCTGAAGTTTACGAAGTATTTGTGAATCAGGAGAAGAATTTTCGGGAATGTCTCTTTACGCGCAAATCACTCACATATTTACTCGTATATTTACGAATGTTTCATGAATGAGACCCTATGTGTGTAAGATGAGGAAGAGTGCGTGTGTAAGAGGAAGAAGGGTGTGTGTGTAAGAGGAGGAAGAGTGTGTGTGTAAGAGGAGGAAGAGTGTGTGTGTAAGAGGAAGAAGGGTGTATGTGTAAGAGGAGGAAGAGTGTGTGTAAGAGGAGGAAGAGTGTGTGTAAGAGGAGGAAGTGTGTGTGTAAGAGGAGGAAGTGTGTGTGTAAGAGGAGGAAGTGTGTGTGTAAGAGGAGGAAGTGTGTGTGTGTGTGTGTGTGTGTGTGTGTGTGTGTGTGTGTGTGTGTAAGAGGACGAAGAGTGTGTGTGTAAGAGGAGGAAGAGTATGTGTGTAAGAGGAGGAAGAGTGTGTGTGTAAGATGAGGAAGAGTGCGTGTGTAAGAGGAAGAGTATGTGTGTAAGAGGAAGAGTGCGTGTGTAGGAGGAAGAGTATGTGTGTAAGAGGAAGAGTGCGTGTGTAGGAGGAAGAGTATGTGTGTAAGAGGAGGAAGAGTGTGTGTGTAAGAGGAGGAAGAGTATGTGTGTAAGATGAGGAAGAGTGCATGTGTAAGAGGAAGAGTGTGTGTGTAAGAGGAGGAAGAGTGTGTGTGTAGGAGGAAGAGTATGTGTGTAAGAGGAGGAAGAGTGTGTGTGTAAGAGGAGGAAGAGTGTAAGAGGAGGAAGAGTGTGTGTGTAGGAGGAAGAGTATGTGTGTAAGAGGAGGAAGAGTGTGTGTGTAAGAGGAGGAAGAGTGTAAGAGGAGGAAGAGTGTGTGTGTAAGAGGAGGAAGAGTGCGTGTGTAAGAGGAGGAAGAGTGCGTGTGTAAGAGGAGGAAGAGTGCGTGTGTAAGAGGAGGAAGAGTGCGTGTGTAAGAGGAGGAAGAGTGTGTGTGTAAGAGGAGGAAGAGTGTGTGTGTAAGAGGAGGAAGAGTGTGTGTGTAAGAGGAAGAAGGGTGTGTGTGTAAGAGGAGGAAGAGTGTGTGTGTAAGAGGAGGAAGAGTGTGTGTGTGTAAGAGGAAGAAGGGTGTGTGTGTAAGAGGAGGAAGAGTGTGTGTAAGAGGAGGAAGTGTGTGTGTGTGTGTGTGTAAGAGGAGGAAGAGTGTGTGTGTAAGAGGAAGAAGGGTGTGTGTGTAAGAGGAGGAAGAGTGTGTGTGTAAGAGGAGGAAGAGTGTGTGTGTAAGAGGAGGAAGAGTGTGTAAGAGGAGGAAGAGTGCGTGTGTAAGAGGAGGAAGTGTGTGTGTGTGTGTGTGTGTGTGTGTGTGTGTAGGAGGAAGAGTATGTGTGTAAGAGTAGGAAGGGTATGTGTGTAAGAGGAGGAAGAGTGTGTGTGTAAGAGGAGGAAGAGTATGTGTGTAAGATGAGGAAGAGTATGTGTGTAAGATGAGGAAGAGTGCGTGTGTAAGAGGAGGAAGAGTGAGTGTGTAAGAGGAGGAAGAGTGTGTGTGTAAGAGGAGTAAGAGGAGGAAGAGTGTGTGTGTAAGAGGAGGAAGAGTGTGTGTGTAAGAGGAAGAAGGGTGTATGTGTAAGAGGAGGAAGAGTGTGTGTAAGAGGAGGAAGAGTGTGTGTGTAAGAGGAGGAAGAGTATGTGTGTAAGATGAGGAAGAGTGCATATGTAAGAGGAGGAAGAGTGTGTGTGTAAGAGGAGGAAGAGTGTGTGTGAGTAGGAGGAAGAGTATGTGTGTAAGAGGAGGAAGAGTGTGTGTGTGTAAGAGGAGGAAGAGTGTAAGAGGAGGAAGAGTGTGTGTGTAAGAGGAGGAAGAGTGTGTGTGTAAGAGGAGGAAGAGTATGTGTGTAAGAGGAGGAAGAGTGTGTGTGTGTAAGAGAAGGAAGAGTGTGTGTGTGTAAGAGGAGGAAGAGTATGTGTGTAAGAGGAGGAAGAGAGTGTGTGTAAGAGGAGGAAGAGTGTGTGTGTAAGAGGAGGAAGAGTATGTGTGTAAGAGGAGGAAGAGTGTGTGTGTAAGAGGAGGAAGAGTGTGTGTGTGTGTGTGTAAGAGGAGGAAGAGTGTGTGTGTGTAAGAGGAGGAAGAGTATGTGTGTAAGAGGAGGAAGAGAGTGTGTGTAAGAGGAGGTGGATGAGGAGGAAGAGGACGAGGAAGAGCAGGTGTGGAGAAGGTTGTCAAGGCTGGATCTGCTTTAGGGTTTTCTCTTCGCCTGCAGAGACGACCGTGTCTGAGATGTGAATAAACTCCTCCGGCCGGATCAACATGAAGACATGAAGCTGAAGCAGAATCTCTCTCTCACTGACGGTGATTCTGCAGTTGCACAACTCTTCTGAGTGACTGTAACATGCTTTTCATTTAGAGTATTTTACTGTAACCCTTTTGGCTTTTGAAGTTGGGTCACTGTATTCAATACTATACAAAATTCAGTACAATACTACACTTGCAGTGCATACAGTATACCATTTATTCACCTTACATAATTGCAAAATTTGTTTATTTTGTTACAATATACTTTACTTTCTGTAACTGCATGCTTTGGATTCTGTGTTCTCCATTTTTTGTTGTAGTGTCTAACGAATGAACTCTAGTGTGTATAATATTGACTCGTGTGTGTATGATCTGAAAGCGTTGTTTGATTTTGAGCAGATAAATGGTTTTGAGGCAATTGTTGAATTTGCCAGAAGAATCAGAGGTTCTCTGAATGTAGTTTGAAAATTTGGTTTTGAGAAAGTGAGTGATGTTTCAAGAAATGTGTTTTAGCAATTCAGAAAAACGGTAAGTTATTCGGTTGTTAAGTCGTGACGTAACCAATACTCTTTCCGGGTCCAAAGTCCAGGTCCTCTCTACCTACCTACCGCTTTCGCTAGTGTTTTGGTTATTATTGAGTGTTTTTACAATGCCGCAGTGCTGTGTCCCGTGTCCCGAGCTAACTCACTTCAACCTCGTAAATCTTCTTTTTCATTGATGCCTGGACTCTACCCTTAATTATGCCACCTGAGTGATGAGCTACACTAACCACTCTGTTGGTGTTAAAGGAATTTAAACCCTTTTTGACCGCCAAGGGAAGGACGTGATCGTAAATAAATTTACAGGATCCACCGTTGTTATTTCTGGACGAGAGGAGCGCTTGGACCCAAAACGTCACGCGTGACGTCAGACTTAACAATCGGATAGCTTGAGATGCATGATATTTTAATTTGCTACCAGCAGGATACACAAGCAGCACGTTCAACATGGAGGCGCAGACGGTTGTCCTGGTAACACACACCACATGCGTGCTGAACGTGCATCACGTATATAAAAAGCATTTTAAGGGGGCCCTTGTATTTTGGGGGCCAAGGCGGTCGCCTACCTTTGCCTGATGGTGAGTCCGCCTCTGCTGGAGGATCATCAGCAGTGAGTCTGAACGTGTTTATCTGTTCTACACTGATCTCAATCAGACGAGAGAGTTTGTTATGGGTAGAATTGAAAAATGCAGCAGAATTGAAGAACAGAAGTGATGAAGAAGACTGGGGTGATGGGGTCCAGGGTTAGGGTTAGCTTTAGATGAAGCGTTAGGTTTGTGAAAAGACAAACCCCTAGACAACCACTCTGGGCTGTCCAGTTAGGGTTAGGGAGGACGCAGGAATGCACTGGCGGTTGCATGTTTTTAATAGGACTGATCCACTCCTTTCCATGCTGTTGGAATTCGTTTCCAATCTCCTGTAAGGGGTAGGTTTAGGTGTGTTTGGACCCAGGGATTGCCCAATTGCACTGTAATTACATCTCCGTCCTGTGGTAGGGTTAGGTATGTTGTAGGTAAAAGGCAGTCTGACCGAGCTAGGAAAAGATCCATCTCCCGGAAAAAAAAGTGAGTTAGGGTTAGGCTTAGGGTTTCCTTTCATCGTCTTCCTAGATCTATCAACCAAAGACATGTCATCAGTGGTGTACCTCAGGATCATTGGGTGTTTCAGCTCTTTAAACACCAGGGCCCGTATTCTTAAAGCTTCTAAGAATCCTCTCAGAAAACTCCTAATTTAGCTTAAAAACTTCTACGTAGGAGAAGCTAATTCGAGAAGAGCGATTCGGGACCGATCTGAGAGCAACTCTGAGCAAGGAAAAGACAAAAACTTTTGCTTTCTGCAAGATATCCAAGGTCACCCAAAAAGGGCCCGTGTCACAGGGCTCATATTGGCGGGTACTTTAGTAACATGTTTCTACCAATTATCCCCCCCCAAGGCATCTTAAACTCTCAACAGACATCACACTTACCGTAGTAAGATGCAATCGCAAGGAACCTATGTCCTAACTAACCTCTATCTTCTCTTCCCACCTTATCCCTCTACACCAACTGTCACACTCCTGATTTACCCAATTACCCATACCCACAATCCTTTGTGGTCCAATTACCTATAGTTATACCATCATTACTTCCACGAGTTTCTACCAATAACCGTTCCCTTCAACCTAACCTCCCTCTGACCTTTCCATGGCTTATTATTTGTGACCTGGCAGTTCAAATCTTGATTTTGTTAGTCACCATCTTCCTGTAACTCATTCCCATACCTTAGCCTCTTCTTCACCTATTAAACCTTTCCCCAACCATAATTTAAACCAAAACTTGTTTTTGGTGCTGGTTTCCAGCCTGGTCTCCATCACCTTCTCTACCCACTACTAGAGGTCGACCAATATGGGTTTTTTCAGGCCGATGCCGATCTTTTGAAATCCGGGTCGGCCGATGGCCGATTAATGCTGCCGATTTATTTTGGCCGATATTTGGCCGATTATGTGCTTGTTTTTTACCTCTATTTGAAAGATCAAATGTAACTCAAACTTAAGATAGACAAGATTTCTCAACAAAAACATTTATTGAACACTTGACCAATCTGCACTTGTTGTGACCTTGAGATATGTTTGGTAATTGTACCTGAATGAACTGAAAATTAATTTGCTACATTTCAGATTAATATATTTGTTTTCCTTAAAATTTTAATTAACAGTAACTTAAACACTTTGCAGTTTGAATGATGTCTTGTATAAACAAAATGACGGAGTATGTTTTTATGTTTCCACTGTTCGCTCGCATCCGCGCCTCACACACACAAATATAAGTAAACACTTTGCGACTTTAAACACACGAGACTTTTCGATCGCGCCCGCGCCCCTCTCTCCCTCTCCCGAGTCTCCCTCTCTCTCTCTCTCTCTCTCTCTCACACACACCATATTGCAGCATTGCAATCTTTACATCGCAGCCTGCTTCAGAGCTAAGGCGGAGCTACAGATTAGGTGTCCCCAAAGAACCCGCGTATCTAACAGTAGTTCCGCATTACATGAATTAATTTGCACGCGAGTTTTATTTATTTTTATACCATGTATTCTCCGTGTAAATTTATACACCGAACCATGACGCCCGTACCGTTTCGGTTCAATACTAATACATGTACCGTTCCACCCCTAGTCTACAGTGAAATACAGTCACACATTACACTGGTTGGCCAGCATTTGAACCGTGTTTAATCCAGCTACTAGCTAACAGTATGCTAAAGTTAACTGCTGACTAGCGTCACGTTTCTAACGTCCGTTTTCAGAGCATCCAAGAGAAGCACAGGCATAACAGTAGCACCGAAATGAAGCACAGAAATCCGCATTGATATTCGGTCCGGTAAATAACGGTCGTTAAGGCACCAGTGCCGTATTAGCACCGGGTCTGTCTGTAGCTACCCAACCCTAGCGACGACGCTAGCAAAGCAAAGCCAGTCCTTCACTAACCTATAGTGCGTTGGTCACTTTTTTATAACTTATTTCTCTGCATTGAGTGACAACCCTCTTAAATATAAGACACACAAAACAGAACAAATAAAAGTATCAGATTCTCTGTCTGTAATTGCAAAATTCTTGCTTACTTATTGTGACATGATAGCAACCCTTCTGCTGTGCTATGCAACCTCAATTACGCTATCAATATCCAAAGTAGCCGAACGTCATGTCGCCTATTCATATTTTTTCTCGAAGTTGGCAGTAACATATCAAAAGGTTTTAATTAAATATAAAGGAGTTTTCTCCAAGTAACTTAGCTCCTTCCTTACGCACTGGATGAGGTCTGCTCACTCTGCTGGAGAATGACTCCAGGCACAGCGTGCGTCGAACATGTGTTCCACAACAACAACAACACTAGGCTGCCCACAGATGCGCCCGCCTAATAATCGGCTTGATATACTGGATATTGGCCGATGCCGATTATGTTAAAAAATGCTAAAAATCGGCCGATTAATCGTCCGACCGATTAATCGGTCGACCCCTACCCACTACACCATCAAAATCTCTCCAGCTTCCCTATCTGCTCCCTGTCTCATTTCCCATAACTTTTACTCACCAACCATCTAATCTAATTATCCCTATCCCCATATTCCCTTTATCCAATCCATAACCAGCCTCTTTTAATTTCAATATTTTTTTATTATTATTTTTTATTCCTTTGCAGGATTCGAACTCTGATATTCCTGTTCCGAACATACTCTTCCAACCAAACCCCTCACTAGTTTCTACAACTCTCTGACCACTATAATCCATCACCCACTTATTCTATTGGTTTTCCACCACTTTATCCATCCAAACCATCCCGCCCTGTCCCTCACCGACCTACTAATCTCATCAAACCTTCATCTGGGAAAAAAAAATTTTTTTTAAGTGGGACACAAACCCTGGTCTCCCCCCTATTTTTCCCTTTTTTGTATTCACTCAACTCCCATTATTACCCTTTTGTTTTTGGAAAGGACCATTCTCAATAATTACACCAACTAAATTCTGGATCCCATGCCTCTCAAAATGAGGTACTATGTGCCCCTTGTGACGTATCCCCTCCCTAATTGTGAACCTATAGGCCCACATTCTGGTGAGGATGGAGTTTCTGGTTTCACCCACATATTTCACCCTGTATAGAGAGGATCTGATAAAACTCCCATTCGTCCTCCTCTTACAATCGTCCCATGAGTTCTGGTTGGAATTTGTTTTTTGTTGGCCCCAGTTTACTGTGAACCAACATGTCCTGAAGATTCCTTCCCCTCTTAAAGGCCGCCACCATCCTGTATTGAGTTCCTAATGCTTCGTCGTGGGTTAGGGTTAGGGTTAGCTTTAGCCGAAGGGTTAGGGTTAGCTTTAGCCGAGGGGTTAGGGCTGAGACGCTCACCTGGCTGCGGGCGGACGGTGGTGATGGGGTACAGGGTTAGGGTTAGCTTTAGCTGAAGCGCATGAGACGCTCACCTGGCTGCGGGCGGACAGTGGTGATGGGGTCCAGGTAACCCTTGATCTCTCTGTGCCGCAGCGCCAGCTCGAAGGCGGTCTTGCCCAGCACGTTGATCTGGTCAGGGTCGGCTCCTCGCTCCACCAGCTGCTGTGTGACACTTAGCCTCCCGCTGGCCGCCGCTAGCATCAGCGCGCTCCAGCCCGTGCTCTTCTGCGCGAAGCTAACGTCAGCGCCCCAGTCCAACAGCAGCTGGACCACGGACTCGTGCCCGTGCTGAGCAGCGGCTAGCAGAGCCGTGACCTCCAGAAAGCTCCTGCCGGTGACCCCGCTGCCCTCCGCCACACACAGGTGGTCCAGGTCATCCACAAAGGCGCCGTTCTCCAGCAGGAGTTTGGCTAGCTGAGCGTGACCCCCGCGGGCCGCTATGGTGAGGACGCTAGCGCCCAGACGGTTCCGGCCGTTGATCTCGGCACCGTTCTCCAGCAGGAGGTGAGCCACAGTCACATGACCAAACCTGCGAAAACCACAATAACACATGCAGACGTCTGCGTTTCAACCAATCCTGTTACACACTGAGGCAACGTCTACATTAATCCGGATACATCAGAAAACGCCGCTTTCGTTTAAAAACGCCCTCCCTCCACACTAGCGTTTTCAGATGTTTCAGTGTGGATGAGAAACGCAAAATTCCCCTTTACTGCGCGTGTGTAAAACCTCACAAAAACTCACTGAGATGATACAGACGGAAAAATAAATAAGTTGTCGAACAATTCTTCTGACAGGATCATTTTATTTAGCAAGATTTCTCATAATCCACTGATGCGTCCAGATCACACTCACTCACCATTATAGGTTTGGTCTAAAACACAAGAGCTCTCATGTTTAACAAATGTGAGTAAATTCTGTCATCTTTGCAGGACTGTGATATGAAGAGTGTGTGAAGTGACATATTTCAGCAGCTGTGTGAAAGTGAACGGCACATAACAGGCACAATACCAGTATAAACATCAATATCTATTGGTACAATATGTCACATGACTAAACTTACGTCATTGTTTTTAAATACCTCAGTTTTGACAGTCCACACTACAGCACGAAAACAGCGTTTTCAAATTTATCCCCTTTGGAGAGCGTTTTCAAAAAGCTGTTTTCATTAATAAACACGCCGTCTCAGTGTGGCGGAAGGACAGGGAGAGAAAGATGCGTTTTCAAACAAAACCGTATTAGTGTGGACAAGGCCTGAGACGAGGCTTTATCACTGTTCAGTGCCCATTATGTCCAAATGAATGAGTGCTAATCTTATGAAACAAATGGAATTGACTTCAATTATGAAAAACACTGAATACTAATTATACTAATTCATGAATAAACATTCTCATTACTCTGTACAGTGAGTCACAGTTTATCACAGCTGTAAACAACGCAATAATAAACATAATGCTAATCAGTCATAATTATCTTCTAGTTTGATAAGCCAGACTCATGAAGCACTAAACAACAGCTGGTAAAAATTAAGAATAAATATGATATGAAAGAGACAGTTGACCCAAAAATAATCTGTCATCATTTATTCATTTCCATCCAGACCTGAATGACTTATTCTCTTCTGTGGAACATAAACCAGAGGGAAAGTTTAGAGAAAAACACTGAAAAAATTTAAGAATAAATAAATAATAAAAGTAACAAAAAATCTGACAAAAATAAAAATAATGTAAGTAAATGAGCTGTTTGATTTAAATAAATAATACATATAAGTTTTATAGTGTGTAAGAAAGTAAGTATTCTCGTCGCTTGATAAACTTAAGGTAGAGCCACTGTAGTCACTTGGACTACTTTAACGATGTCTTTAATAATAATAATAATAATAATTCATTACATTTATATAGCGCTTTTCTCTACACTCAAAGCGCTTTACATAGAAGGGGGAATCTCCTCAACCACCACCAATGTGCAGCATCCACTTGGATGATGCGACGGCAGCCATATTGCGCCAGAACGCCCACCACACACCAGCTTACTGGTGGAGAGGAGACAGTGATGAAGCCAATCAGTATATGGGGATGATTAGGAGGCCATGATGGACAGAGGCCACTGGGCAAATTTGGCCAGGATGCCGGGGTTACACCCCTACTCTTTCGAAAGACATCCTGGGATTTTTAATGACCACAGAAAGTCAGGACCTCAGTTTTACGTCTCATCCGAAGGACGGTGCTCTTTGACAGTATAGTGTCCCCGTCACTATACTGGGGCATTAGGACCCACACAGACCACAGGGTGAGCACCCCCTGCTGGCTTCACTAACACCTCTTCCAGCAGCAACCTGGTTTTTCTCAGGAGGTCTCCCATCCAGGTACTAACCAGGCTCAGCCCAGCTTAGCTTCAGTGGGCAACCAGTCTTGGGCTACAGGGTGACATGGCTGCTGACTTTTTACTAACTTTTCTGGACCGGCAGAATGGAATCGCCCCGCAGCCTGTGGAGGAGCGAGACCGCTCTCAGATCTCATAAAAAATATCTTAATTTGTGTTGCGAAGATGAACGACAGTCTGACGGGGTTGGAACAACATGAAGGAGAGTCATTACTGACAGAATTCTCATTTTTGGGTGAACTAACTCTTTAATCTTTCTCAGTATAACTGATCATATGTATTAAGATACACTCTGGTGTCTTTAGGATGGAGTCCCTCGATATTGTTAAAAGACTGAAAACCCCTGAAATATGAACAAACAAACAGCAGTAATTTCCCAAAATATGCTCTTTTATGTTCCACATGAATCAATGATGACAGAATGATGATTGCCACATGACCACAGCTGATCATCTTAAATAAACTAAGCCTATATTTAGTTATCTCCCTCAGATCAGAGCAGGAGTGAATCTGGAGTTGTTAGCATCATGATTATGGTTATGATGATGATTATGAGGATCTGCACCTGGCGGCCTGCATGAGCGGGGTCCAGCCGTGCTGGTTCCGAAGGTCCACTGATGCGCCTTTCCTGAGCAGGAACCGGACCAGGGGCTCGTGCCCGCCGGCGGCCGCGAGCATCAGAGCCGTGTTTCCCTCGTCATCGGTCCCGTCCACATGCGCGCGCCCACCCGGCTCTTCCAGCACGCGCCGCGCGCTCTCCAGGTCGCCCTCGTCACACAGTCGGAACCACAGACCCACACTCATGCCCGAACCCGAACCCGAACCCGAACCCGAACCCGAACCCGAACCGCGAGTTTACAAAATCTAAACACTCACTCACACACACACACACAGTGGCAATCAGTAACTTCTTCAGTTCAGCTGCTGGAGTTCCTGCGCATGCGCACAGACGCTTGCTTCCTCTGGGATTCCAGTGGAACAACAGCAACAGCAGAACCGAGTCACATGACATTAACACTGCGACACCTGCTGGTCAAACATCAAGAGTCACATGACATCAACATTCTCCAGCCATCCCATCAGTTCCCATGGACAAAATCAAGCTCCTACATTTGCAAATGTTTATGCAGCAGCGTCTGTAAAATTGGTGGTATTTTACTAATTGGTAGGGCTCATTTTTGTGTGTGTCGTGGCTAATCAGGCCAATTACATTATACACACATTTTAAAACTGAAGCTACATTATAAAACTGGAGGGTTCACCAGCTCCAGAGAAAAGCAGAGAATGTGTGTCTGTGATGCACATATAATAATATATGGTCAATATCCGAATATATTATACAAATAAGAAATAAAAATACTAAATAACACCATGACTCTTGCATTTTATAATAATCATATTCATAATAATAGCCTACAGTATATCTCATATAGACCCTTTTCAGAGGCTTCAGTGTGAATACAATTCTGCTCTAAATAATGAATGACTTGTTAATGATTTGGTGTTTCTGTTCATTAAGCTCACATTTTGCTTAATGAGTGTCAGCATGGAAGTCAATAAAGATTTAAAGTGTTCGATCAATAAATCAATACATTTACCAGCTTCAAACCCTCTGAGACCGACTGAGAGAAAAAAGGTATTTTCCATTTGCATGTATTTATTTAGGAGAAATCCTGCATTTTTTATCCAAAGCAAGAGGCGAAAACACGAGAAGAGCTTCAAACTGAGTAAAACCAGGAGGGGAACCTGAAATAATGAGAGCATAGTATTAACTTCAACGGGATTCAGTACCAGAGCCCAGAATACAGCGATCTGAACATCAGACTGTGATTTCCAGTGAATCAGGGCGTGTGATGAGCGTCAGTGGCCAGCAGGGGTCAGTCACGCTCCACTGGAGAAACACTGTTCATCTCCAGACATCAACATTACACTCTTTAACTGAGGACAGCAAACATAAAGGCATGCCTCACTGTAAATATAACATACATGAGCAGCAGATCGTGTCTCTGCTCATGAATACTGTCATCAGGAGGGGTTTAATGATGATGTTGTGAGTTGGATTATGAATTATGTTCACAGATGATGTTGAAGCGGCTCTTTTTACTGCATTTATTCTGGGCATTAATTTACTCAAGCTAAAATGATTGAGGATTCAGGGGCCATTTACTGATGCGTAATGACTTAGGCTTACAGGGAAAGGGTCATAATTTACTCAACCTCAAGTTCTTCCAAACCTGTACAGGTTTCTTTCTTCTGTTGAACACAAAAGATGATATTTTAATGTATGTTGGTAGCCAGACAGTTTACAGTAGCCACTGACTTGTTGTGTTCAACAGAAGAAAGACACTCATACAGGTTCAGAAGAACTTGAGGAGTAAATGATGACAGAATCTTAATTTTTAGGTGAACTTTCCCTTTAAACCCCCTCAATGTTTGTATTTATTAATGTTCGCACTTTACATGCTGTGTTATAGAATCATATGTGTCGATTTATGAATTAAATGTTTTTCTTATAATGGCCTTAAATGATCTTACACTAAGTCATCCAAGGTATTAATTTAGTTGTGTTTAAAATGTAATTTTAATGATCCATTTGTTGGTTTTTGAATATATGTTAGTAAGTTGTTTATTGATATGTCTGAAATAAAGTAAATCTGAAACTGAAGGATATAAGCAGAAGGTCCTGATTAAAACCCATTACACACAGACGAGGGTCAGTGAACGAGAGACAAACACACTTCATTCGTTCTTCCTGCAGGAGAAACACCATAAATACATTTAGTCTCTGATAGCGGAAATGAACACAAACCAAACAACCCTGGGAACATTTCATTTATCGGCTTCCACATCTGAACACACGAAAGAATGTGAAGATTATTTTTAGAAACAAACACAATTTCTTCTCTAAAATGATTAATCTGAAGTCCAGAGAACAGTTGAAGAACATGATAATAACCAGTATTAACCAGTATTAACCAGAATTAACCAGTATTATCCAGTATTATCCAGCTCTAACCAGTATTATCCAGTACTGACCAGAATTAACCAGAATTATCCAGTACTAACCAATATTATCCAGTACTGACCAGAATTAACCAGTATTATCCAGTATTAACCAGTAATAACTCTCTCTCTCTCTCTCTCTCTCTCTCTCTCTCTCTCTGTGTGTCTCTCTCTCTCTCTCTCTCTCTCTCTCTCTCTCTCTCTCTGTGTGTGTGTGTCTCTCTCTCTCTCTCTCTCTATCTCTCTGTGTGTCTCTCTCTCTCTCTCTCTCTCTCTCTCTCTGTCTCTCTCTCTCTCTCTCGATGAGTAGAATATCACAGACGCTTCTTCTTTTCCCAGAATGCATCAGTACAAACATTAGCACATAATGGCCATGGAGTTCCTGATGAAAGCAAGTGAGACACTGGTTCTCACGCAGAGATCCACTGAGTCTCACAGTTGGACGGAGACTGTCATCATGAAGCACTTCGACCGGAAGAGATCGAATAACTGACAGAAGAATCTGAGTTTCTGAAATGAATCTGAATAAATATCTCGATGATTTCTCAGTGTGACGAGTATGAAGCTGTGCCGTGACTCAGTGTCCCTGTAGAATCTGAAACACAGACTAGATCTTCACCCAGATCAACTGGATCATATTCTGAATGCTCTGATCCAGCCTGACGTCTGACCTGTAGTGCTGCCTGAATCATAATCATACAGTGTTCGCTCGTTGGCCAGAGGAGAACTGGTTTCTCACAAGGTTTATTCTCCATTCTGTCACTGATGGAGTTTCGGTTCCTTCACTGTCGCCTCTTAGTTAAGGACACTTGTTTAATATTCATCAGTATTATTGATCTCCTGCACTGACACCATTATATGAGAACTGAACTGAACTGAGCTGGACGATGACATCACGGTTTTCTCCAGAGCGGATATATATATATATATATTAATGAATTAAATAACTTTTTTACAACAAAAATGAAGCATCACTGAACTGACGTAAGCTGGACTGTGACGCTATTCTCTTCTGGAAACAAACTGTGTTGCATTATTCTCCTGTTATCTCTGTAAAGCTGCTGTGAAACACTCAGCGCTGTATATATATATATAAATGTGACTCGACACGAATCTTCCCGAATGAATCTGAACACATGAATCTCTGCACGAATGATTTGATCTCTGGAGTTTGTCTGTGAACTTTATTTCATGTCGTTCCTCTCCGTGTCGTGACCTCTGGCAGTTTACTATATTTTCCCAAACATTTTCTCACGTCTCCTCTGGGAAGTCTGTTCTAGATCAAACATTCGTCTTATTTCGAGATCTTGTTCTGAAAGAGAAGCCGCCGAGCTGAAGTGTGTGTTCAGAGATGTGCAGAGCTGAAGTGTGTGTTCAGAGATGTGCAGAGCTGAAGTGTGTGTTCAGAGATGTGCAGAGCTGAAGTGTGTGTTCAGAGATGTGCAGAGCTGAAGTGTGTGTTCAGAGATGTGCAGAGCTGAAGTGTGTGTTCAGAGATGTGCAGAGCTGAAGTCTGTGTTCAGAGATGTGCAGAACTGAAGTGTGTGTTCAGAGATGTGCAGAGCTGAAGTGTGTGTTCAGAGATGTGCAGAGCTGAAGTGTGTGTTCAGAGATGTGCAGAGCTGAAGTGTGTGTTCAGAGATGTGCAGAACTGAAGTGTGTGTTCAGAGATGTGCAGAGCTGAAGTGTGTGTTCAGAGATGTGCAGAGCTGAAGTGTGTGTTCAGAGATGTGCAGAGCTGAAGTGTGTGTTCAGAGATGTGCAGAGCTGAAGTGTGTGTTCAGAGATGTGCAGAGCTGAAGTGTGTTCAGAGATGTGCAGAGCTGAAGTGTGTGTGAAGTGTGTGTTCAGAGATGTGCAGAGCTGAAGTGTGTGTGAAGTGTGTGTTCAGAGATGTGCAGAACTGAAGTGTGTGTTCAGAGATGTGCAGAGCTGAAGTGTGTGTGAAGTGTGTGTTCAGAGATGTGCAGAACTGAAGTGTGTGTTCAGAGATGTGCAGAACTGAAGTGTGTGTTCAGAGATGTGCAGAACTGAAGTGTGTGTTCAGAGATGTGCAGAACTGAAGTGTGTGTTCAGAGATGAACTGAAGTGTGTGTTCAGAGATGTGCAGAGCTGAAGTGTGTGTTCAGAGATGTGAACTGAAGTGTGTGTTCAGAGATGTGCAGAGCTGAAGTGTGTGTTCAGAGATGTGCAGAACTGAAGTGTGTGTTCAGAGATGTGCAGAACTGAAGTGTGTGTTCAGAGATGTGCAGAACTGAAGTGTGTGTTCAGAGATGTGCAGAGCTGAAGTGTGTGTTCAGAGATGTGCAGAACTGAAGTGTGTGTTCAGAGATGTGCAGAGCTGAAGTGTGTGTTCAGAGATGTGCAGAGCTGAAGTGTGTGTTCAGAGATGTGCAGAGCTGAAGTGTGTGTTCAGAGATGTGCAGAACTGAAGTGTGTGTTCAGAGATGTGCAGAGCTGAAGTGTGTGTTCAGAGATGTGCAGAGCTGAAGTGTGTGTTCAGAGATGTGCAGAACTGAAGTGTGTGTTCAGAGATGTGCAGAGCTGAAGTGTGTGTTCAGAGATGTGCAGAGCTGAAGTGTGTGTTCAGAGATGTGCAGAGCTGAAGTGTGTGTTCAGAGATGTGCAGAACTGAAGTGTGTGTTCAGAGATGTGCAGAGCTGAAGTGTGTGTTCAGAGATGTGCAGAGCTGAAGTGTGTGTTCAGAGATGTGCAGAGCTGAAGTGTGTGTTCAGAGATGTGCAGAGCTGAAGTGTGTGTTCAGAGATGTGCAGAGCTGAAGTGTGTGTTCAGAGATGTGCAGAGCTGAAGTGTGTGTTCAGAGATGTGCAGAACTGAAGTGTGTGTTCAGAGATGTGCAGAGCTGAAGTGTGTGTTCAGAGATGTGCAGAACTGAAGTGTGTGTTCAGAGATGTGCAGAACTGAAGTGTGTGTTCAGAGATGTGCAGAGCTGAAGTGTGTGTTCAGAGATGTGCAGAACTGAAGTGTGTCAAGTCAAGTCAAGTCAAGTTTATTTGTTTCACAATACAGATTGTATCAAAGCAGCTTCACAGTATTAAATTAAAATAATACAACAAAGTTTTTTTCAAGAGGAATTTATTGATTGATAAAATAAAATTAAATATCCCCAAAATATCCCCAACTGAGCAAGCCAAAGGCAACAGTGGCAAGGAACCGAAAAACTTCATCAAGTGACCTAATGGTGTCCTAAAACTCCATCAGGTGACCTAATGGAGAAAAAAAAACCTTGGGAGAACCCAGGCTCAGTCGGGGGCCAGTTCTGAGCAACGAACAGTATCAGGAAGACTATTCCAGAGTTTTGGAGCCAAATGTGAAAATGCTCTCCCTCCTTTGGTGGTTCTGGATATCCTAGGTATGACCAAAAGCCTTGAATTTAGTGATCTTAAAGAGCGCGATGGATTATAGGGTGATAGAAGATCCGTTAAATAGACTGGAGCTAAGCCGTTTAGGGCTTTATAAGTCAGTAGCAATACCTTGTAATTAATACGGAACTTTATAGGTAACTAATGCAGTGATGATAAAATCGGTGTTATATGATCATATTTTCTTGATCTCGTAAGAACTCTAGCGGCGGCATTTTGGACTAACTGTAGCTTGTTTATTGAGGATGCAGGACAACCAGCTAATAAAGCATTACAGTAATCCAGTCTCGAGGTCATGAATGCATGAACTAACTTTTCTGCATCAGAAACTGATAGCATATTACGTAGCTTAGCAATGTTTCTAAGGTGGAAAAAGGCTGTTTTTGTAACATATGAAATATGATTTTCAAAAGACAGGTTGCAATCGAGTATAACACCCAGGTCTTTTACTGTAGAGGATAAAGTAACAGGACATCCTATGATGTTAAAGTTGTATTGTGCGAGGTTTTGTGGGCGGTTTTTTGAACCGATAAGTATTACCTCTGTCTTGTCTGGATTTAATAAAAGAAAATTACGCGTCATCCAATCTTTTATATCTTTAACACACTCTGTCAATTTGGAAAATTTTGCGTTTTCATCCGGCCTTGATGAAATATATATTTGAGTGTCATCAGCATAACAATGGAAACTAATTCCATGTTTCCTTATAATATTTCCAAGTGGCATCATATATATTGAAAATAACAGGGCCTAATACAGATCCCTGCGGCACTCCATAGTTTACTGGAGTTATGATCGATTTTTCTCCATTTAAATAGACAAAATGGTAGCGGTCAGATAGGTATGATTTGAACCAGCTTAGTGCTTGTCCTTGAACACCAGTATAATTCTGTAGTCGATCTAAGAGTAATGTGTGATCTATAGTATCGAACGCAGCACTAAGATCAAGTAAAACTAGTATTGAGATACAGCCTTGGTCAGAAGCTAAAAGTAAATCATTTGTGATTTTAACGAGTGCAGTTTCAGTGCTATGATGCGGTCTGAATCCGTTTCAGTGCTATGATGCGGTCTGAATCCAGACTGAAACTTTTCATAGATATCATTTTGTTGCAAGAAAGAGCCCAGTTGAGCGGACACCACTTTTTCTAATATTTTAGACATAAATGGAAGATTTGAAATGGGTCTATAATTTGCTAGATTATTATGATCTAATTGTGGTTTCTTAATGAGAGGTTTTATAACTGCCAGTTTAAATGTTCTTGGAACATGACCTAAAGATAAAGACGAGTTAATAATATTGAGGAGAGGCTCTTCCACTACAGGTAACACTTCTTTCAGTAGTTTAGTTGGTATAGGATCTAATAAACATGTTGTTGTTTTAGATGAAGTGATAAGTTTATTTAACTCTTTTTGTTCTATAGTTGTAAAGCACTGTAATTGTTCTTGCGGGGTGATAATTGAAGCTGAATTATAAGGCGCGATTGAAGATTGAACGTTTACAATTGTGGTTCTGATGCTTTCTATTTTCTCAGTGAAGAAGTTCATGAAATCATTACTACTGAACTGTAACGGGATATTTTGTTCGGGAGACGTCTGTTTATTTGTTAGTCTAGCCACGGTGTTAAATAAAAACCTTGGATTGTTTTGGTTGTTTTCTATTAGTTTGCGGAGGTGCTCAGCCCTGGCCGCTTTTAGGGCCTTTTTATAACGTGACATACTGTCTTTCCACGCGATTCGAAAGACCTCTAAATTAGTTTGTTTCCATTTACGCTCTAAAATACGGGTTTCTCTCTTTAAAGCATGCGTAGTATTGTTATACCATGGTGCTTTATTTTTCTCTCTGACCTTTTTTAATTTAATAGGTGCAACCACATCCAATGTTCTAGAGAGAATGGTGCTCATAGTGCTAGTTAGTTCTTCTAGTTCATCTGTTTGTTTGGGTTCAGGCAGCAGCTGAGACAGATTAGATAAGCAATTTGAGAAATTATCTATGGTGGATGGGAGGATTGTTCTGCCTGGTTGATAACGCGACGCCGCATGACATATTACAGCAGTACGTAATATGCAAGTTACCATGTAGTGATCAGTGACTTCATCACTTTGTGGAATGATATCTATATCGATTGGATCGGTTCCATGTGATATAATTAAATCGAGTGTATGATTAAGACGATGTGTTGGTCCGGTGACGTTTTGCTTGACCCCAAATGAATTTAATAAATCTGTAAACGCAGCTCCTAACGCATCATTTGGATTATCTACGTGTATGTTAAAATCTCCAACAATTAATGCTTTATCGACATTGACTAATAGGTCTGAGAGAAAATCTGCAAACTCTTTTAGGAAATCAGCGTAAGGCCCTGGCGGTCTATATACGGTAGCCAAGGCTAGAGATAATAGGGATGTTTTTCTAACATCTAAGAGCGTAACATTTAGTACAAGTACTTCAAATGAAATAAACTTATAACCCGTTTTCTGAGTAACATTTAGAATATCTCTATAAATGGTTGCAACACCTCCGCCACGACCAATCAGACGGGGCTCATGCTTATAACAGTATCCAGGAGGAGTAGACTCATTAATACCGAAATAATCATTTGGTTTAAGCCAGGTTTCAGTAAGGCAAAGTACATCGAAGCTATTATCTGTGACTATTTCATTTACAATAACTGCCTTAGGTGTGAGTGATCTAATGTTTAGAAGACCTAGCTTTAGAAATAGTTTTTGTTTACTAATAGCAACATTTTCTGTTTTAATAACAATTAGATTTTTCCTAGATCCTGCATTAGATTTATTATTTGATCTCACTAAACGAGGAATAGACAAGGTTTCTATGCAATGTTCTACACTAGTATTTATATCAGTTGAATTGGTGCAGCAGAGACTATGATTTGGACTTTTGGTTACTAGTCAAAGGGTATTTAACATTTTGGAGATGTTATCTGACAGAAGATCCGCTCCGAATCTGCTTGGGTGTAAGCCATCAGCACGGAAAAGCCTAGGACGCTCCCAAAACAGATTCCAATTATTTACAAAGAGCAGTTTCTGCTCATTGCACCATGACATTAACCATTCATTTAGCGCAAATAATCTGCTGAACTTTTCATGCCCTAGTCGGTACGTGGGAAGCGGTCCTGACACAATGATCGTTGTTTCAGGCGATGTGCTGCGTACCGTATCGATTAGATTCCTGAAGTCTTTCTTCAGAATCTCCGTCTGGCGCAGCCTGATGTCGTTCACTCCCGCGTGCAGGACCACAGTTCCGACGCGCTCGTCACCGTTCAGGATCTCGGGAACGCGAGCAGCGATTTCAGAAACACGAGCACCAGGGAAGCAGTGACTTTGCACCTTACTTTTACCTAACGTAGCGTGTACGTGCCGAACGATGGAATCGCCGATGATCACAGCATCGTGTTCTGTTTCGCGTAGAGGGGAGAAGCGGTTTTGTGTGGATAACTCGAAAACCGGGAGGGTCGGAGAAAGTCTTGGTCTAAACCTGACTCGCGTCTTCCGCTGCGGAACCACCCAGGATTCGTGGTGGCGTGTTGGAGCCGGAGTGAACGAGACCATGCGCTGATCGCGACCGATGCTGAGGAACGCACGGAGTAGACGCGGTCGGAGTCAGCGGGTTAGTAACGTTAAACACTGATTTGTGTGCATCGGCGCGTGATGTTTCAAGAGCCAAACACCGGTCTCTCAGCTCGGCCTGTCTCAATAAAAGGTCGTGGATCTGTTTCTCAACAGCTTCCAGCTCAGACTGCAGTGCGTGCAGCTCAAATGTGTAGCTCACCTGCACCAAACGGTAGACTACTTACATCTGATATATTCGCCATTTTAACAGATGGACAGTGAGTTAGCAACGAAGCTACCAGTGATGCTATCAATATTAATACTAATTTATGACTGAAGTCTTGGATATAATCTTGGATATAAAATGTTTGTTTGTAAGTGAGTGTGGAGAAGACGCGTTCAGCCGTGATCCACGGACGTAACCTTTAAGAGTATGCAGCGTTAGATCACTAATAGGCTTGAGACGCGTCTGCTCAACAGTCCGCGTTGTAACTATGAGGGTTTTTAAATTTTTATTATTATTATTTTATTTATTTTTTTATATATATTTTTTTTGTGTTCAGAGAAGTGTGTGTTCAGAGATGTGCAGAACTGAAGTGTGTGTTCAGAGATGTGCAGAGCTGAAGTGTGTGTTCAGAGATGTGCAGAGCTGAAGTGTGTGTTCAGAGATGAGAACTCCTGCATCAGCAAAAGCAAAAGATCAGATTAAAAGCAGAAAATTCAAAGACTTTCATGCAGTGTGTTTGTTCCCGACTGACATCATCTGATATTGTTATGCTAATGTGAGAAAAACAAGAAAAAGAGAAACAAGTGTGTCAGAAAATGTCCTTTAGACGGAGAACAAGAGGAGCTGCTGATCTCTGAAACACACACACACACACACACACACACACACACACACACACACACACACACACACTCACACTCACACACTCACTCACACGCACACGCACACGCACACACACACACACACTCACACTCACACTCACACTCACTCACTCTCACTCACACACACACACACACACACACACACACACACACACACACACACACACACACACACACACACACACACACACACACACACACACACACACACACACACACACACACACACACACACACTTCTTCTTCAGAACTCTACACACAAATCCAAAAAAACACACACAATGGGCAAAACCCCTCAATTCTCCTGCAAAATGAAACTTTACATTCAAAACAATGTTATTTCTTCTCAAAATGGTATTTTGATTTCAAATGACACACACAAACCATCATATGAATAGACATTTATAAGAGCCAGTTGAACACTGATGTGCTCAATGTAAAACACTATGATGAATGGAAAACACTTCTTCTCCATTCATCATAATGACTTAGGCCTTTCTGTTCAGTGTTACACTTACTACAGACAGTACATACATAAGTGTGCTGTAAAATATTTGAGAATATTGTTTTTATACTCAGAACACACAAATACATGGTAACAAATATATTTTATTTTTCCCACAAAAACAATGTACACAGTGTACATCCCAACCAACACAAAGCTGCACATACAGTGGTCTACATACAAAACAACAGAAGAATTTACTGTATACAGTTACAGTAAAAAAAAAAAAATCCAATGTTGGCATCCATTGCTCCATTGAAGAGCTCACCTGTTACCCTTTATGCTAAAGCTCTGATTGCTAATTGTAAAACTGTGTGACGGGTGTTTGCCCATGTGACGAGTCAGTGTGTGCATATCTGAATGGCAGTGTGTTCCTTGTGAAAACAAGAGATTTTCTGCATGAAAATTGTGCCAAAAGCAGAGAATTGTGTGTAGTGTTTTGAAAAAAGTGTGTTTTAGAAGTACAATTTGAGTGTAAAGCAGGAATTGTGCTTGTAGTTTAGCAGAATTGGTTCAGGGGGTTGGTGAATGAGTTACATGTTGTGGTCATTGTGTCTCAAGTACCAGAAAATGTGTGTAAACAATCGAGAAAAACTGTAAAGGCTCTCAGAAACTGAGGACCGGCCAACATGTCCTCACTTTACTCTCTTTGTCCTCACTCCAGTGGTCTAACACTCAAACTGGTCCTCACAAAGATAGTTGTACAAGTACACACACACACACACACACACACACACACACACACACACACACACACACACACACACACACACACACACACACACACACACACACACACACACACACACACACTCTCATTCAGGTGTTTGTTTGTATATGTTCTCAGTTCTGCTGTTGTGTGTTCATTGTTGATATCCTCAGGGACCTTCAGAATGTTTGTGTTTGAATGTTTTCAGTCACATGGACACACACACACACACACACACATCTGAGCTGAAACTGAATGTAATTATGAGGCTCTATTGTCTGATTGAGCCGCTGCGCATTCGGTCAGGGATGAAGACTTAAACCTCCACGACGCCTCCAGGCTTCATGAATCTCACAATGAAGCCGATCTGAACTGCAGGATTGTTTATAACTATTATCGTGTTAACCGTGTTACGCTCATCTCCTAATGCGACCATAAGGAATGAAGAAATCCAGATAATATAAACATTAACGTCATGATTTTCTGCTTTGGAACAATGTGTTCTGCAAAAAACGTGAATTTGAGGTGAAGAGAAGCAGAACCATCTGTATGAGCCAAGCTCTTCTAAACGCTGTTGAGGTCAGAGGTCAGAGGTCAGACACTCCTGAGCAGCAGTGAATGCAGATCTGCAGCTCAGAGATGAGCAGATGTCAGAGACTCATCAGGGAATCTCTGGCTCGGTTCTTCTTCTCTTGGCCAGAGTTCTGTCGGCTGAGCGGCACACGGGGAAAATCACATGCGTTTCACAGAACTATTCCTCCAGCGTGTTCAGCGTGTTTACTGAGAAACTAGAGATATTCATCCAGCGTGTTCTGCGTGTTTACTGAGGAAACTGGAACAGATCATCGGACGCCTCGCTGGAGACCATCGGACACGTCTGCTTAAATCCTTCAGATGAAAACACTCCTAATCCCTGAAGATGCTGAAGGAACGGAACAATGTCTGCAAAGCCACAGAAAGAGTTAGTGTGTGTTTATACGAGGACCAGAGAAAAACACAAAACTACAGAACACTGCACATGAACAACGGAACACTGCACATGAACAACAGAACACTGCACATGAACTACAGAACCCTGCACATGAACAACAGAACACTGCACATGAACAACAGAACCCTGCACATGAACAACAGAACCCTGCACATGACCTACAGAACACTGCACATGAACTACAGAACCCTGCACATGAACAACAGAACACTGCACATGACCTACAGAACACTGCACATGACCCACTGCACATGACCTACAGAACACTGCACATGAACAACAGAACACTGCACATGAACTACAGAACCCTGCACATGAACAACAGAACACTGCACATGAACAACAGAACACTGCACATGAACAACAGAACACTGCACATGACCTACAGAACACTGCACATGAACTACAGAACACTGCACATGAACAACAGAACACTGCACATGACCTACAGAACACTGCACATGAACAACAGAACACTGCACATGAACTACAGAACACTGCACATGAACAACAGAACACTGCACATGAACAACAGAACACTGCACATGACCTACAGAACACTGCACATGAACTACAGAACACTGCACATGAACAACAGAACACTGCACATGACCTACAGAACACTGCACATGAACAACAGAAAACTGCACATGAACTACAGAACACTGCACATGAACAACAGAACACTGCACATGAACAACAGAACACTGCACATGACCTACAGAACACTGCACATGAACTACAGAACACTGCACATGAACAACAGAACACTGCACATGACCTACAGAACACTGCACATGAACAACAGAACACTGCACATGAACAACAGAACACTGCACATGAACAACAGAACACTGCACATGACCTACAGAACACTGCACATGAACTACAGAACACTGCACATGAACAACAGAACACTGCACATGACCTACAGAACACTGCACATGAACAACAGAACACTGCACATGAACAACGGAACACTGCACATGACCTACAGAACACTGCACATGAACAACAGAACACTGCACATGAACAACAGAACACTGCACATGAACAACAGAACACTGCACATGAACAACGGAACACTGCACATGAACAACAGAACACTGCACATGAACTACAGAACACTGCACATGACCTACAGAACACTGCACATGAACAACAGAACACTGCACATGAACTACAGAACCCTGCACATGAACTATAGAACACTGCACATGAACAACAGAACACTGCACATGAACAACGGAACACTGCACATGACCTACAGAACACTGCACATGAACAACAGAACACTGCACATGAACAACAGAACACTGCACATGAACAACGGAACACTGCACATGAACAACAGAACACTGCACATGACCTACAGAACACTGCACATGAACAACAGAACACAGCACATGACCTACAGAACACTGCACATGAACTACAGAACACTACACATGAACTATAGAACACTGCACATGAACAACAGAACACTGCACATGAACTATAGAACACTGCACATGAACAACAGAACACTGCACATGAACAACAGAACACTGCACATGAACTATAGAACACTGCACATGAACTATAGAACACTGCACATGAACTATTGAACACTGCACATGAACAACAGAACACTGCACATGAACAACAGAACCCTGCACATGAACTACAGAACACTGCACATGAACTATAGAACACTGCACATGAACTACAGAACACTGCACATGAACTACAGAACACTGCACATGAACTATAGAACACTGCACATGAACTATTGAACACTGCACATGAACAACAGAACACTGCACATGAACAACGGAACACTGCACATGAACTATAGAACACTGCACATGAACTATAGAACACTGCACATGAACAACAGAACACTGCACATGAACTATAGAACACTGCACATGAACAACACAACACTGCACATGAATTACAGAACACTGCACATGAACTACAGAACACTACACATGAACAACAGAACACTGCACACGAACTACAGAACACTGCACATGAACAACAGAACACTGCACATGAACTACAGAACACTGCACATGAACAACAGAACACTGCACATGAACTACAGAACACTGCACTCTTAATTTATATCCCTGTTCTAATTCAGTGACACTTTCACCATCTAATCAAATCTTCATAGAGCAGATCACATTTATTCTCACTGAATATTAAAGCAATATCACAGGAGCAGAAGTGTTATATCAGCGCATATCTACAAACTTTATTTTTATTGCCGAAAAGTTTTATTGCTCCATGCAATCTGCTGGTTAGTCATCCAAAGACTGAGCGGAGTTAACATAGGAAAGGAAGGGGCCCCAGTGTTTGGTGGATAGGTCTGAGCGTTTTCTCAAGCTGTATTTAATTTTCTCTAGGTGAAGGAAAGACAATAGGTCTTTTAGCCAGGAATTAGATGTAGGAGGTTTTGGGTCTTTCCAATGGAGTAAAATGCGTCTGCGGGCCACGAGGGAGGCAAAAGCAATAATGTCCAATTCTCCACGAGAGAAGCAACTATGGTCTGCAGGGACGCCGAAAATAGAAATAGCTGGACTGGGAGTCAGAGGTCGATTAAGAGCATTTGACAATGTGTCATAAAAAGTTGACCAAAATAAATCCAACTTTGGACAGGAAAAAAACATATGAGTATGATTGGCAGAGGAGACAGAGCACCTGTCGCAAATGTCGCTTGTATTGAACATCTTTTTAAGCTTAACTTTAGAAAGGTGTAATCTGTGGACGACCTTAAATTGTATTAATGTTAGGCTAGCGCAAGGGGAAGTGGTGTTGACCCTTTCCAAGGTCTCGTTCCACCATTCAGTTTCGAAGGAGGAACCCAGCTCTTTTTCCCAGGTACTTCTGAACGCTAAGGAGGATGAGAAAGATGTAATTAATCTCATAGCTGCTGAAATAAATTTTTGGTCCGTAGGAAAGGACAAAATAATCTCAGTAAAGGAATCAGGTGGTAAATAGGGAAAATTGGGTAGATTGTGGAGTGCGAAATTACGAACCTGGAAGTATCTAAATAAATGAGATTGGGGTAAGTCAAATGTAGTTTTCAGACTGTTAAAAGAAGCAACGGTCTTATCGATGAAAAGTTGTTTAAAGCAGAATATGCCCTTATCCCTCCACAGGGCAAAAGCTGAGTCAACTGATGAGGGAGAGAATAGGTGGTTGTCACATATAGGTATCAGCGGGGAGGTGGAAGAGATTTTAAAATCACGCCTGAACTGCCTCCAAATTTTCACAGTGGATAGAACAACTGGATTAGAGGTGTAGTTTGAAGGGTAAGAATTCAAAGGAGCACAAGTCAGAGTACCTAATGAGACAGAGTTACAAGACCGTGCTTCCATCTGACACCAACTGGTATTAGGGAAGTTGTACCATGTGTACATTTTTTGGATATTGGCTGACCAATAATAAGCCAATAAATTTGGGAGTCCAAGACCTCCTTCCCTCCTTGGTCTTTGTAGAGTGACCTGGGGTTCTTTCCTGCCCAAATAAAAGATGAAAGATGCTGGTCAAGATCTTTGAAAAAAGTCTTTGGAAGGTACAGTGGTAGACACTGAAAGAGAAATAAGAATCTTGGGAGTACATTCATTTTTATTGTGTTCACTCTTCCTAGAAGGGACAAGGGGAGGGCGTGCCAGCGCTTGAGGTCGGACTTGATTTGATTAACCAACTTTAAAATGTTATCTTTATAAATAGACGACAAATTATTTGAGATGTTAATACCTAAATAACGAAAACAGGAGGTGGTTAAACGAAACGGTAACGCTTGGGTCGGGATTCTTTTTGCAGCTTCATTAAGAGGGAAACATTCACTCTTACCGATGTTCAACTTGTAGCCCGAGAAGGATCCGAATGTGTGCAAAATTTCTAAGATCCCACTAATGCAGATGGTTGGATGTGAAATGTACAGCAACAAATCATCTGCATAAAGTGAGACCCTATGCTCCATTCCATTTCTGGTGATCCCAGTGAAAGACGAACAGCTTTTAAGGGCAAGGGACAGCGGCTCGATGGCGAGAGCAAATAACAATGGTGATGGGGACATGCCTGCAGCCCTGTGTTAACGGAAATGGTTTGGACCGGGTAGAGTTGGTGATTACGCATGCTGTGGGATTATTGTATAACAACCGAATCCATGAAATGAATTTTTGACCGAGACCAAATCTACCGAGGACTGTGAATAAATACTCCCACTCTACCCGGTCAAAGGCCTTCTCTGCGTCCATAGAAATGACCATTTCTTCTGCTGTTTTGTTTGGCTCAGAGAGTGTTATGTTAAGTAGCCTACGAATATTTGAAGAGAGTTGCCTACCTCTTATGAAGCCAGTCTGATCATCAGAAATAATCTTAGAGAGGTGAGGATCTAAACGGTTGGCGAGAATCTTAGCCAATAATTTCACATCGAAATTGAGCAGACTGATTGGTCTCCAGCTGCTGCACTCTTCTAAATTTTTATTGGGCTTGGGAAGTAATGAAATTGAGGCCTGGGTTGAAGATGGGGGGAGTGCTCCGTTCTCCAAAGAGTCATTGAACATATCTAGCATCAAGGGGGCAAGTTGATCGGAAAATTTCTTTAAGAATTCAACAGGGAAGCCGTCAGGTCCCGGTGCCTTGCCGTTCTGCATAGATTTTAGGCAAACCAAAAGTTCATCTAGAGAGAGTGGGGCATCAAGGCGGTTTGTAGTGGTATTGTCTAATCCAGGGAAAACTAAGTTATCTAAAAATTTGTGCATGAAGGTTGTGTCAGATGGAGCTTCTGATTTGTAAAGAGTAATAAAAAACTGAGTAAATATTTCGTTAATTTCCTTTTCATCTGAGACCAAGTCAAGTCAAGTCAAGTTTATTTGTATAGCGCTTTTCACAATACAGATTGTATCAAAGCAGCTTCACAGTATTAAATTAAAATAATACAACAAAGTTTGTTTCAAGAGGAATTTATTGATTGATCAAATTAAATTAAATATCCCCAAAATATCCCCAACTGAGCAAGCCAAAGGCAACAGTGGCAAGGAACCGAAAAACTCCATCAAGTGACCTAATGGTGTCCTAAAACTCCATCAGGTGACCTAATGGAGAAAAAAAAACCTTGGGAGAACCCAGGCTCAGTCGGGGGCCAGTTCTCCTCTGGCATTTATGAGCTAGAGGCCGGATTGTAGTTTGAACTGTAGGATTATATGAATGCCTGGCTGAAGAGATGCGACTTTAATCTAGTTTTAAACTGGGAGAGCGAGTCTGAGCAACGAACAGTATCAGGAAGACTATTCCAGAGTTTTGGAGCCAAATGTGAAAATGCTCTCCCTCCTTTGGTGGTTCTGGATATCCTAGGTATGACCAAAAGCCTTGAATTTAGTGATCTTAAAGAGCGCGATGGATTATAGGGCGATAGAAGATCCGTTAA
>NC_138735.1:34998945-35098945 GCF_965113295.1 Leuciscus leuciscus
CTGATAGATAAAAGCAATTCTTCATAGCTAAGCTAAGTGTACAGTATGCTGCAAATGCCGTTTCATAATGACTTTAATGAATCTGTTACCTTTATGTATAAGAGTGTTAGAGTAAACACCATATTTAATGTGATGACAGTGAGATTTCTGCTATTCTTGCAGTCATTTTTAAACAAGTTCACACATTGTAAAGTATGTGCAAATGACATATTGAAAATCTTCCTAAAACTATTCTAATGTAAATGGTTGAAATGTAACCATCTGTAAAACCTTTTTTTTTCTTTTTTTCTTTTTTTACTGTCATATTGTAGGATCTTCATTAAAACATGTTGCATTAAAAAATGTGGCATTACATATATTAATAAAATATTATTGTATTGCCAATATTTTTTTTAAAACCATTCTGTAAATTGTTGTTAGAGAATAAATGTGACAATTTATAGTATAATATTGGTTTTATTGACATAGATGTACTTCTTTCAGCTGCCAAAACTGACATTATGCTTTTTTCACAAATGTAAAAAAAAAAGGCATCTATGCTCTGATGGACTTTTATTTTTTAATACCCTCAGGACCAGCAGTACATGCACTTAACCAACTACTCTGTAAACAAACATAGTGAGAACTTTGACCGAGACGAAACGGAGGACAAAGGCAGCAAGCGGTCCATTGACTGGTTCAGAGAGTTCCTTCGAACCAGCGGTTACGACGTGGACATATTCTGGGACGATGTATCAGTGAGTTGTTTTTATTTTATTGTTTTTCTTTGTTATCTTTTAAATTTAGGGCTGCATGATACAATGGAGAAATGTGCACTGGCGGAGCTAGGGGGTGGCCAGGGGTGGCCGTGGTCACCCTTGGTCTAAGCTTGGCCACCCCTTTGGCCACCCCTCTCACAACTGCTGTTTATG
The DNA here is from genome assembly GCF_965113295.1 of Leuciscus leuciscus. Classification (NCBI taxonomy): domain Eukaryota; kingdom Metazoa; phylum Chordata; class Actinopteri; order Cypriniformes; family Leuciscidae; genus Leuciscus; species Leuciscus leuciscus. The sequence continues at coordinate 34,999,857 of NC_138735.1, forward strand.
TCTCTTTTTTTATGGACAAAAATGGCGTTTTTTAAAACGCTGAACCGTCTCTTTAAGACCACAAAAAACGTGAGACTTTTCAGACGCACACTCCAACTTCCCCTCAGCGCCAGGAGCCAGTCAAACCAGTGCGGAAATGTGCAAGTGCCGAATGAGCTTCAGCAGAACATCAGACAGGGATATGCACATAGTAAATATAGAGTCAATCTTTCTCAACTGGTGGGTTGCAAGACCGGTTTGAGTAAGTCGAATAGTGTGCAGTCAACAACAAACGTAATTCTCTTTTTTTCTGATGCTACTTCTATTTTAGAAGATGTGTGTGAAAGCTTGTGACACTTCTGTCAGATGCTGAGAAAAAGGGTGTTGTCCTTATTCAGTTGGCTATCTTCGGTAAGATGAGATGTTGTCAGGCCAAATGTCAGTAAAACTAACTAACTTTCCTGTCATACGGCTGACAGCTGTTGTACTGTGCTAGCGGTACGCACATCATGCACTAATGCAGCGCGCTATAGCCGTAGTTCTGTCGTCAGTTAACTGATTGAATCAAAAAGGCAATTAAAGCTGTCAAAACTGCATGCATGTATTTGTTATATATGCGCCACATGTGTCTGGATTAAAATATTCTGCTATGTGAGATCACAATATAATCAGAATCAGAATCAGAAAGAGCTTTATTGCCAAGTATGCTTGCGCATACGAGGAATTTGTCTTGGTGACAGTAGCTTCCAGTACACATACAATATAAAGTGACAAGACAAGTGACAAGTAACATAAGTATAAATAAAAAATAGAAAAAAATAAAAATAAAATAGAAATAAAAGATTATAAATTATAAATATATATAAAGTTATAAGGTGCTATAATGAAATGTCTGAGGGAAGTATTTCACATGTTTGTTCCACAGTAGGGGAACATTTAAGTGTTCATGAGGTAGATGGCCTGGGGAAAGAAACTTTTCCTGTGTCTGGTTGTTTTTGTGCTCGGTGCTCTGTAGCGTCGACCAGACGGTAACAGTTCAAACAGAAAGTGTGCTGGGTGTGACGGGTCCAGAGTGATTTTGCGAGCCCTTTTACTCACTCTGGATGAGTGCAGTACTTTGAGTGTGGGAAGGGTAGTGCCAGTGATTCGCTCAGCAGTCCGAACTATCCGCTGTAGTCTACGGAGGTCGGTTTTGGTAGCAGAGCCGAACCAGACGGTGATGGAAGTGCAGAGGATGGACTGGATGACAGCTGAGTAGAACTGTACGAGCAGCTCCTGTGGCAGGTTGAATTTCCTCAGCTGACGCAGGAAGTACAGTCTCTGTTGGGCTTTCTTCACAATAGAGTCTATGTGAGTGTCCCACTTCAGATCCTGAGAGATGGTGGTGCCCAGGAACCTGAATGACTCTACTGCAGTCACAGTGCTGTCCATGATGGTGAGTGAAGGGAGTGCAGGGGGGTTTCTCCTGAAGTCCACGATCATCTCCAGTGTTTTGAGCGTGTTCAGCTCCAGGTTGTTATAACTGCACCAAAGAGCCAGCTGCTCCACCTCCTGTCTGTACGCAGACTCGTCACCGTTCCGGATGAGTCCGATAACAGTAGTGTCGTCCGCAAACTTCAGGAGCTTGACAGAGGTGTCTTTAGAGGTGCAGTCATTTGTGTACAGGGAGAAGAGCAGTGGTGAGAGAACACATCCCTGTGGAGCACCGGTGCTGATGGTGCGGCTGTCGGACGTGATTTTGCCCATTCTGACTAGCTGTTGTCTGTCTGTCAGAAAGCTGGTGATCCATTGACAGATGGAGCTAGGGACAGAGAGCTGGGTCAGTTTGGTCTGGAGCAGTGATGGGACGATGGTGTTGAAGGCAGAACTAAAGTCCACGAACAGAATCCTTGCATAGGTCCCTGGTTTGTCCAGATGTTGTAGGGTGTAATGCAGTCCCATATTGACCACATCATCCACAGACCGGTTTGCTCTGTAGGCAAACTGCAGGGGGTCCAGCAAGGGTCCAGTGATGTCCTTCAGATATGCTAACACCAGTCTTTCGAATGACTTCATGGCCACAGATGTTAAGGCAACAGGTCTGTAGTCATTGAGTCCTGTGATCTTTGGTTTCTTCGGGATTGGGATGATGGTGGAGCGTTTAAAGCAGAAAGGGACTTTGCACTGCTCCAGTGATCTGTTGAAGATCAGTGAGAAGATAGAGGCCAGCTGGTCAGCGCAGGTTTTCAGACAGGCTGGTGAAACACCGTCTGGGCCTGGTGCTTTCCTTCTCTTCTGTTTCCTGAAGATCTGACGCACATTATCCTCACTGATCTGAAGTGCAGGGGGGGAGGGGAGGGGGATGGCTGGAGGTGTTGATGGCTGTGTAGAGAGATGGTCAGGGCGGGTATGGGGTGTCTGATCGGGGGTCTCAAATCTACAGTAAAAGACATTCAGCTCGTTCGCAAGATGCTTGTTGCTGTCGATGCTGGGGGATGGTGTCTTGTAGTTGGTAATGTCTTTCAGGCCTTTCCACACTGATGCAGGGTCGTTGGAGGAAAACTGGTTTTCCAGCTTTTTGGCATAGCTCTTCTTAGCCACTTCAATCTCCTTTGTCAATGTGTTCCTGGCCTGATTATACAAGATCCTATCCCCACTCCTGTAGGCATCTTCTTTGACCTGACGAAGCTGTCTGAGTTTTGGTGTGAACCATGGTTTATCATTGTTGAATGATAAGTAAGTCCTGGTAGGGATGCATAAATCCTCACAGAAACTGATGTATGATGTTACAGTCTCTGTGAGCTCGTCCAGATCGCTGGCAGCAGCTTCAAAAACACTCCAGTCAGTGCATTCAAAACAGGCTTGTAAGACCTGCTCTGTGTCGTTGGTCCATCTCTTTACAGTCCTTATTACTGGCTTAGCAGTTTTAAGTTTTTGCCTGTAAGTTGGTAGAAGATGAACCAGGCAGTGATCGGAAAGTCCTAGAGCTGCTCTGGCGACGGAGCGATATGCATCCTTTGTTGTGGTGTAGCAATGGTCCAAAATATTATTGTCTCTGGTGGGGCATGTAATGTGCTGTTTGAATTTAGGCAGTTCACGTGTGAGTTTTGCCTGATTAAAGTCTCCTATATATAAGGCACAAACTGATATGTAATGTTTTAATGTCCAAATAAATGTGAGCACTGCATTTGTACTAGACGATAGGCATTCATTTTGCGTTCATTTGTAAAGGACAAACAAAAATGGATAATTTTTAAATCCATAAAATAACTAATTTTACATTCTGGCAACATTACATTATGAAAAACATAACATTTTACATTATGTGCTGTTGACTTCTGCCTTGTTCACATTCTTGCTCATGGGGATTCAAAAGAGAACTTTTGTTTTCCTTTTTAATTTATGTATGATAGAACTGTTGCAATTATTTATTATGACAACTAATATAGAAAGTTAAACTTTTTTTTGACAAACTCAGAATTGGTTGAAGAGTTCATTGATTATATAAAACGCATTGAAGGTTGAATAATCTTTGGACTACAGTATTTATCTGCATGTTATCTCATCCATGAAGATACAACAATGTAGAACAAGCTATTGGAGATTTAGAGAACCAGAACCAAGCTAACTGAGCAAGCTGAACTTTAGCTATAGTGTGTGCCCTTTTATTACTATTTAATTAATTTTAATATGAGGTGGTGGTAATAAAAAAATATAAAATTCACTCAGTATTCCATGATTCCCAATTCACTACTTATCTTAACCCGGATGTCTAATTCGCCGCTGGTTATTTCGAGATTTTCTTATTGGGTTTTATAATGGGGTTTTTCAATTAATGAGTAAAATAAAGCCTGTGGTAAATATAATTTGTCTTGACTATACTTTGACGTTTTGTTCTACAACATACACTGTACACACTCTCACCCCAAGCTGTTTAATCTAGTTGCTTGTTAAAAACGTACATTTTCAGAAATGAACAAAATTTGTGTTTTCACTATGGGTGTGTGTGTCATTTACGTTGTTGAATAAAACATCAAATCATCATCAGGTTATGTTTATCAAAGGCTTTATTTGACGTATAAATCGAAAAAAAGAAAACCCCATTATAAAACCCCATAGGAAAATCTTGAAGGAACCAGCGGTGAATTAGTCTTCCAGGTTCTGACGTCATACCTGCACCACTCTACAGTATATGACACGGTGAAAGATTATTCAATTAAATTGATTTTTAAGTACAGTACGTTTAACCATTACTAGAAATGGGCTATACCATTTGTTATTTTTAAAGGGTTAGTTCACCCAAAAATGAAAATTCTGTCAGTAATTACTCACCCTCATGTTGTTCCAACCCCGTAAGACCTTCGTTCATCTTCGGAACACAAATTAAGATATTTTTGATTAAATCTGAGAGCTGGATCACTGCTCCATAGGCTTCTAAGACATTATAACTTTCTGGCCCAGAAATAGTCCAAGTGACTCCAGTGGCTCAATCTTAAGTTTATAAAGCGACGAGAATACTTTTTGTGCGCAAAAAACCCCCCAAAATAACGACTTTATTCCACTATTCATTTCCTTCTCTCTGGGCCTTGAGTTTTTCACGTAGTGTAACTGCGTAGCGCGTCTGTGTTGTACGTCACACGTAGGCTCACTATTGGCCGACGCTGGTCATGTGTGTGATGTACAACACTACACTATTACACTACGTAATAGTGTAGGCCGTCTGTTCCTGTCTTCCTACGATCTGCCCCTCCCTGTCTTCCCGTAGCGTGCTGTCAGTCTTTGACCTATCATGTCTCTTCAGGGAGCTGGGATGTTAATGAGTCCCTCATACGGGCTGTTTGCACATGCGATGAGATTTCACAAGCATGTCCTCACCGAAAGATGTCACAATGTAGTGCAGTTCAATTCACAAACGTCCACCTTTGAATGTACTGTTTGGAGTTGTTTAAGTTTGTTGTGTGTTGTCTTTTATAAAGAAAGCGTGTTTTGTGCATGTGTTCGCAGGAGCTGGTGGCGAAGACCCTGATAGTGGCCCAGCCACACGTCCTCAAGGCCTACCGTGAGCACCGTCCCAGACAGCCACCAGGGAGCGCCAGCGTCTGCTTCGAGCTGCTGGGTTTTGACGTCATTCTCGACCGCGATCTCAAGCCCTGGCTGCTAGAGGTCTGTTCTCACCTTCTCTTCTCAATCAGTACACTTTTTGATCCCAATTATGCTGATATACAGTACACACTCCACGTTTGAGTCCCCTTACCTGTTAGAAGCCAACATGATGGAGAAAACACCACCATAAGACTTTTTTGACCATGTAAAGGCTTTTTTAAATTTGATTCTTATTTGATTCTTATTATTACTTACATTTATAGGGTTATCTAACAGTGCTGTCATTTTTCACATCGTGTCTTTAGTAAATCCTGACAGTAGTTTTTTAACATCAAAAGAGAGTTTGCGCTGGTGCCAGCTTTTACTAAATCTGGCCCAAAACGTATTATTAATACACTGTAAAAAAAGAAATAAAAATTCTGTTGTTTTTACTGAAAAGAAAAACACAAACAAACAAAACAAAACTGCCAGCTGTGGTTGCCTGAATAATTCAGTTAAAATACTGTAAAAATGTAAACATGTTTAAGGAACAACCTGTAAATTGTATAGTTTAGAACTGCAATTTAAAAAAAAAATCTAAATAAAAAATAAGGGTAATTTCTCTACTGTGCGACAGAGAGTCGCGTGGTTATGACGCAATCGTTAGCCTATTTTTATAAAAACAGCTTCTACGAAGCCTTTTATACATTTTCGTGTTTCTTTAGAAATAAATAATGGACAAATGGAGTCTTTAAATTAAGTTAGTTAATACCAACCTAAATCTAATAAATAGTTTTCTGAAGTTCATAAAGATATTGTCTTCGTCACATGCGCTTTAGATGTTATTTTGTGTAAGTTAACGTTAGCTCTGCAGACGATGCATAATCTCAGCCTTGAAATGTATATTAACGTCATTTACTCACCTTCATGTGCAAATCCTTAAGGTTGCTTTCCGTGGAAGACAAAGGGACATTTTTGAATATGTAATGGAGACTCTTCTTGTCGATGAGTGAAGTGAATGAGTAACGTTAGCCTACTGGGGGCTGTCACGCAAAAAATAATAATAATAAAAGACAAAAACATCACAAAAGTATCATAAAAGTGAACTAATACGACTCGTCCGTTATATTAACATTGTTATTTATTCATATGATAGCTTTATGTGCCGAACAAACTGCAATTTAAGTCGTTATATTATAATCACTAATGAGCTTTACCTCTTGATAGCTTTTAATCGCAGCCGAATCGTGAGTGAATCATTCAAAAAGATTCGACTCGAAAGATTCATTCATTTCGATATTTGTGTGTATTAAACCTTCTCTATAATTGAACATCTGTTCTTTCGGACAGATATGGCCATCTTGTATGCTCTTTGGCTGATGTGTCTGGCTGTGCTGATGCTGGTGTCTCAGCTGGTCTCTGCCAGGGCTGCTGTTCGGATTAGATAGATTCATTCATGCCGAACAGCAGCAGATTCATAGATTCATTCATGACATCGTCTCGACTCTCATGAACACGTGCCATGAAGCTCTATGACCTAAGTATTTCTCACAGAATATTGATATGCATCGGTACTCTTTGACAATAGGGGCAAGTCTGGGGCAGATAATAATGGACAGAAGAAAACTGGGGGTAACAAATAAGGATCGGAGCCTAAAATTGAAACTTTCTCTCTGTATCTCTGTCTCTCTCTCTCCTTCAAATGGGCAGTTTGGGCGGCCATCCCGGGCGAGTCGGTCGTAAATATGGCGGCGTTCTATTTGTAGTGACGTAGAATTGCATTCACAGATTGCCTAATTCATGAAGGACACATGCAAAGCTATTTTAGAATGAGATATCTTAGAAGTGCAATGTTTCTGCTTATCTTTTGGAACTTTGTTTCACAATGGTTGCATGCTGACGCCTACAAATTCAGTCTAGGTCTAGTAATCACTGGCTGTGCTTTGAAAGCTCAGTAGCAAACAAGATCAAAGTTGCAATTGTTTGAACTTTGAACGTCACATGACCTGCGTGTAGCGCTTCACTCCATAGAGGTCATCATTCACTCGCCCTCATGTTGTCCCAAACCCATGTGATTTTCTTTGTCCCAGGCATAAAAATGTTAAGATTTGTTTTCCATGCTCAATGAGCGGACAATTAAGTTGTCTCTTTCGTAGGAGACTCAGAACCGGGTTTCATACCCAGAGGTGCTTTTTATTTGATTTTTATTTTTTATGATAAATAAAAATATCATAAACATGGTTAATACAATTTGTGTGTTCCTCCTCTAATTTCACTAATGGGTAATAGTGACCGTTTCTACTGTGGCTTCTCAGTCCCCTTTAAAAGTTGGTGATTGCTTCAGGTTTTGATTTTGATCAATATGAAAGAAGATAACATCTCTCTCTCTCTCTCTCTCTCTCTCTTTTTCCCCTCTACAGATCAATCGTGCTCCGAGTTTTGGGACAGATGACAAGATTGATATGGATGTGAAGAAGGGGGCTTTACTCGATGCCCTGAAACTGCTCAACATCAGGTATGAAGCATTACTCTCTCCAGAGTCCCATTAGAAAGAGAAGCGAATGAGTTCATCAGGAAACTCATTCTCAATTGTCGGCTGTCCACAGTCTTTTTTGTTTTCAAAAATATTGATTCCTTGATCTCAACTAAAAAGTTGTCTGAAACTCTTTGATGGGTCCTCATGCATTTGTTATAGCTACTGTTTGATTTAAGATACAGTAAGAATGAAAAATAATTTGAGTTTTAGCTTATTGTGAGCACAGTACGTGTACCTGTGGTATTTACAGTGTGTTCTGTTGCAGTGTGAAGGCCCCAAAAAGTATTTGGACACTTGAGCTATACTTAAAAATATCTGAAAGTCACTGCTTTGCATAACAAAATATTTAAACAAGTGGCATTTGCAAACAAATGGTGATAGGCCAACCATTTTTCAGGGCTATCTATCTTTTTTCACTGAACTAACTGAGCCATTTTGCCGTGACCCTTATGCAACTGAAATCAAGATGATATTTAGTAGATGTGTGGAGTTCATGTAGGTTTAAAGACAAACTCAAGATTGATAACCACAAAATGTCACAATATTTCTTGTCTTCATTTTGAACAAGATATCTTTTGCCATCGGAATTGATATAATGTGAATTACCAGGTTTACTGAATTTAAATGGTTATGAAATAAGTTATACAAAGTGGAAAGGATATAACAAGGTGAGCAAATTATTTTATCCCACTCATCTCAGACATATTTTTATTGTTAGAATTTTTAAATAATTACAGTAATTGTGTATTTTTATTTTAAGGCGAGACACGGCAGGCAAAAACATAGATTTTTCATGCAGTGGTCAGTTTTGAGATTTTGGGCTAGTTTACTCCTTCAATATGTGTTCTTTCAAGCTGCTATAAAGAAAACGTTGAAAATATACATTAAGATGTTTATTTTATTACATTTTGTTTACTTGCGGCAGTAAGTTTCTCCCCAATTTACCAAGAAGTCAGCATTCCCACGGGACACGCCGAGATCCGTCTGTTTACTGAAGTCTGTCATGACCGGGATCGTTGTAAAGCTCTGAGTCTCCTGCACAATGCTATGGAACCCAAATATGGGCATTTCCTATCTATCAGTAACCAATCGTGAATGTCCAAAGCGGGATTTAAAGCAAACGATGAAATCTCATTTAGAGCTATTTAACTCTTTAACTCTTTAACTGCCGTTTTCTCAAAATGAGTTTTCTGTCATTCTCCAGTACAAACATCTCAGCCTATGTAGCACCTGTGTACACCACACTCTCCAGTTATATACTTAGCAGTATTCTGAAGATATTTTCAGAGGGATTTGTTAATAAATCATTCCTGGCCTGATTTATGTGACATTTTAATTAAAAAAAATATGGCAAAAATCGATTTTTTAAGGCTATGGACAGTATATTTTGATTTTCTATCTTAAAATCTTGACGTGCTGAATGCTGTCAAGTCGAGTGATGTATGGAGTCTCGGAGTCTGTCAGGATTTCGGCTGGGAGTTTAGGCTACTTTGAGTGCTATTACTTGAGCATTTCCTGTTTTTTTTATTGCTTTTACCCAGAGCGAGTGATGAACGACAGTATCTGGCCAAGCAGAGAGCGGAAAACCAGCGACGGCTGTATGAACCCGGAAACATACGGAAACGGGTGGCCAGATCAGTGGACTGCCAGAAACAAATTCAACTACTCGAGCGCAGGATACAGCAACTGGTATGACCCATTCAGCTGTTAGAGAGCAACATTTTATTAGGTCATGTTTAAGTTAAGAAGCAAAATAATGTTTTGATGTCAAAGCCATGGCTCCAGACTTGAGTCTTTGTGCTTATGTGGAAAATGCAAGTTGAAATCTAGCCCGTGTTTTGTCTAAAAACCTCCAAAACTAAAAAAAGGTATTTAAAAGAATAGTTCACTTCAAAATGAAAATTCTGTCATTGTTTACTCACCGTCAAGTTACTTCAAAGCTATATGAATTTCTCTCTTCTGCTGAACACAAAAGAAGATATTTTGAAGAATGTCGGTAACCAAACAGTTGATGGACCCCATTGACTTCCATGGTATTTTATAAGTCAATGGGGACAGTCAACTGTCTAGTTACCGACATTCTTCAAAATATCTTCTTTTGTGTTCAGCAGAAGAGAGAAATTCATACAGGTTTGAAGTAACTTGAGGGTGAGTAAATGATTGTAAGTAAACTAGATGTAAGTAAACTATTCTTATAAGTATTCATATTTCAAAATGCAGATGTACAGACAAAGCATGTTTTCAGAGTAAGTTCTTGTATGGAGTATGTATGGAGCTTTGTGCACCAGTTCTTGATTGGTCTTTCGATCAACTTTTTTATTAAATGAAGAGATGAATGAGATTGAGATGACTGCAGGTAGGTGGTATTTTCAAAGGGCAAAGCTAGATGCAAAAGAGGAGTGAGATTTGGGGATTGGGGGCTGAAGACACTATTATAGAAGACACCCTGCTGCGCCAACTCAAATTGACCAGCTGACCTTTCCGCAATTATAGTTTTTGATGTATTAAAATGGTACAGTGGGAGTTAAATCTATATGAATTATGAATAAGCCCCTGTATTAACAAGTGTAGAGGAGAGACTGTTATATGCGCCTGCTAACTCTCAGACTTCATTAAGGTGCCTCGTAATATGGGAAACGAGTCATTCAGTGACATTGTTATTCGGTTTTGGGTGGCTAAATTACACAGCAGAAACAGGGCATTATGTCTTTGTCATTCTTCCTACTTCTCACCACTTATTCACTTGTGTTGTGCTTTCAGACAAAAAATCTGGCCCAATCACACAAGCTGGAATCCAGGGACGAGTACGCAAAGAGCCACCTGGGGAACTACAGGTAGGGAAGCCGCTTTGATGATTGTTATCCTGTAAGAATGCCCGCTTACTCCTGTGGGGTCTCTTGTGGCTTGGTTTGTGATATGCCATGGTGTGAAACAATTTCTTGGGCTATCATGTGAGGACAAAGCAAGAACAAAGGTTGTTTCTAAGACTTAAACAATTCTGCCTTCGTAGGCAGAAGAATTAAATAGTAAGGCACCAAGGCATGTCTATTCATCCCTCCTGGGATGGTGCTGCTCTTCTCTCTAGTAATATGGCACATAGTCTTAGAGCTCAAAGCAGACAGACTGGCTAAACCGACCTAAACCTGGCTAAACCGACCGTCTGCTAGCTGTCTCACGTCACCAAGGTCAGATAAATCCCATCACATAGAGCCTCTTTCACCTAGATATCATCATATAGACTGTGTCTGTTCCCAGAATTAGGACATTAAACTTCCAAACCCATCTAAGGGTAAAAACTTAATTGATGTTCAACATATAAAAAACAGTTATAATGCGGATGAACAAATGCTAAAGCTTGGGTTGCTGAATATTCGATCGCTTACTTCAAAAGCACTCATTGTTAATGATATGATTTCAGACTATAATCTAGATGTGCTGTGTTTGACAGAAACCTGGCTAAAACCAAACGATTACATTACTTTAAATGAGTCCCGCAAGATTACTGTTATAGTCATGAACCTCGTCTGAAAGGCAAAGGGGGAGGTGTTGCTGTAATTTATAGTAACTAGTGCAAAATCAGATTTTGAGTATGTTTTTAGTAATTGTTGGTTTGGTGTGTTTGAGTGCTCATTGTTACAATTGCACAGCAAAAGTTCAGTGACTTTTTTTATTTGTGCATGGTAGAAAGCACACAGTGAACTCAGAGAAAACGCTACACTTGAGCAAACAGTTTGTGAATAGGCTACTACAAATGATGCCCGTGAAAGAGACTGTGAACACATTGAATAGGATATGTTTAGTTGGTGAACAGCATAGGCTACTATTACACAGTAGCGATAACGTTAAGCACGCCAGAATGAAATATAATATTCAGAAGTAAACAGCATAGCTGACTTATGGATTCAGTTTACATCCACAAATGAATAAGCGCGTCGATTCAGGGAGCAGTGCAAAGTGCCTGTGCAAAGTTTTTGTGTGTGTTTTTAGTAATTGTTGGTTTGGTGTGTTTGAGTGCTCATTGTTACAATTACACAGCAAAAGTTCAGTGACATTTTTATTTGTGCATGGTAGAAAGCAAATTAGGGGTGACCCCGAATAGTCGAAGATTCGATGCTTCGATAGGAGGAGCCTGATTCGACTACCGATCTCACGGTCGAATCTTCGCAGAGGTGTTATGAAACGAGGATCATGCCACTTTGGCTATATGAGGGCGCTCAATGTTTGATTTCACATAGAACTAGCTTTTATGTCAATACGTTAATATTCAGCCTATTATGATAATGCTGTAGGCCTATATAAAAATGTGCAAAGAAAGAAGCTTTTAATAAATATTTTTTAACGTGCGTTAATAAATCCAAACACCCCAAGACAGATTTAAGTTTCACTTTCAATCCGTGACCGACAGAGGAGCGTCTTCGCGGCAAGGATTTAAATCTTTAACAATGTCTGGGATAAGAACATCTAAAGTGTGGATGTACACGATTAGAAAGGATATTCTCCAAGGCTGGATTTAGCATCAGGAAAACCATGATCGCACTTCTGCCGGCCACCGTTAACATGTTTCACGCATAGACTGGGTTTCACGTTAGAATGTATTTTATCCGCGCGCACAATTTGAAAAGACTCCAACGGACAGACAGAGTGAAAGACTTTCAGGATTTGTTCTCTCGATCAGGTACAAGTGATTTCAAAACTTTTCAGCTGGTTCTAATTTTATTTTTGGATGCTGTGAACATTTTTAGCTAAAAAGACTGCCTCTCCAGTTTAGCATTTATTGTTGTTTCTGCAGTTAAAAAGACAAAGTTGAAAATTCTGGCTACTATCGTTATTTTAATAATTTCTTTATTTTAATTTTAATTATTAATCTGTCAGGGTTATCTAATCTAACTATTTGTGGCTTGTGTTTTGAATACATGTTCCCCTGCACTTTAGGCATTTTGCACACATTTGCTCCTCATCCTGTGACTTGATTCTGATTTATTTCGTTTTGTATTTTTATTTATTAGAAAGGTATATCCTGTTCTAATTTAATTTAGTAAATTAATTGTTTATTTTTTCGGTGCATCGATGTTGTGCTGTAGGCTGGCCTGCTCGCACAGGTAATTTAGCCGATTTAATTTGATTTGCATGTGAAATGCAAATCTGCAGTGTGGCCTTTCTGGAGTTATTTATGTTATTTCTTAGTTTTATTGATCAAAAATGTTTTTATACATTTTCTTCTATATCTTTGTGTGATTTTCTGTACATCGCGGCTTTGAAACGTTAAAGCCCCGCCCCCAGCCCCACCCCCATACACATGATTCGACTATTAGTCGACTATAGGCAAGACATGCCGATTCTGATTCGACTATGAAAATCCATAGTCGGGACAGCCCTAAAGCAAATACTGATACTTACATAATGACATACAATAAATGTGGAACATTGAACTACACCAGTGGTTCTCAAACTTTTTACACCAAGTACCACCTCAGAAAAATATTTGGCTCTCCAAGTACCACCATAATGACCAATATTAAAATACAGTAGCGTAGTAGGCCTAACTATTCAGCTACAGTTATGCACAGCTCAAAAACCAGGCAGTTTTATTTATAATAAGAATATTTATTGTTGTCAGCCACTTTAAACATTGTAACAACACAGTTTTAACATCAACACTGCACTGTGTGCTGCTTACATACAAGTCATTTTTTTAATGATTAAATGAAAATGTATTGCACCTAAAAGTGAAATAAAAACTGTACTTACAGATTAAATGAAAATGCATTGTACTTAAAAGTACACTGTTGTTAGCACTTGTGCTCGGTTCACTCTCATCCTCTTCAGTTCTTGTATTTGAAACATTCTCCTCCTGATCCAAACTTCTCCTGCCAGATTTAAGCCACAATAGCAGTTTTGAACTTTTCAAAAACATGTTTTGCACATAAACACATTTAGGTGTTGAAGCTGCAACATTTAAGATGTGCATTACGGTGGAAACGGGACATTACACTCGAATTGGCTTAGAAGAACTCGATATTGCGACAGAAACTTTTAACTCTCTCTTTTCCAGCACTTTAGACACAGTTGTTCCGTTGCGCTTAAAGAAGTTTAAATAAAATAGTCCAATGCCGTGGTACAACAAACACACTCAGGCCCTTAAGAGAACAGCCAGAAAAATGGAGCGCAACTGGAAGAAAACAAAACTAGAGGTATTTCGCATTTCATGGAAAGAGAGCTCGATTGCATACAGAGAGGCCTTAAAAGCTGCTAGATCTGCTTATTTTTCAAACCTATTAGAAGAAAATAAACACAACCCTAGGCATTTATTTGAAACAGTGGCTAAACTAACGAAAAAGAAAGCTTCAGGCCCAGAAGTTTCCAACCAGCACAGCAGTAATGACTTTATGAACTTCTTCACTTATTAGATTGATAATATCAGGGAGAAAATTATAACCATGCAACCGTCTACTACAGTATCGCATCAGGCAGTGCATTGTAGTGTCCCTAAGGAAAAATTCGATTCATTCATTGCTATAGGAGAGGAAGAATTCGTTAAACTCGTTAAATCATCTAAACCGACAACATGCATGTTAGACCCTATACCGACTAAGCTACTGAAAGAGATGCTTCCAGAGGTCATAGATCCTCTTCTCAATATCATTAATTCATCTTTGTCATTAGGATACGTACCAAAAACTTTTTTAGCTGGCTATGATTAAACCGTTTGTTAAAAAATGCAACTTGATCGTACAGAATTAGTCAATTACAGGCCGATCTCGAATCTTCCTTTTCTGTCAAAGATACTAGAACAGGCGGTATCCTCACAACTATGTTCCTTTTTTTGAAAAAAATTATATCTGCGAGGATTTCCAGTCAGGATTTAGACCGTACCATAGTACTGAGACAGCTCTCATTAGAGTCACACATGATTTGCTCTTATCATCCGATCGTGGTTGTAACTCTCTATTAGTGTTACTCGATCTTAGTGCTGCATTTCACACCATTGACCACAACATTCTTTTAAATAGACTCGAAAATTATGTTGCCATTATTGGAATTGCATTAGCATGGTTTAAATCATACTTATCTGACCGTTATCAGTTTGTAGCAGTAAATGAAGAGATGTCTTATCGATTGCAAGTTCAGTATGGAGTACCACAAGGCTCAGTACTAGGACCGTTGCTGTTCACTCTGTACATGCTACCCTTGGGAGATATCATTAGGAAGCATGGAATTAGCTTTCACTGTTATGCTGATGATACTCAGCTCTATATTTCTTCACGCTCTGACGAAACTTACCAATTCACAAAATTAACGGAATGTATAGCTGATATAAAAAATTGGATGACTAGTAATTTCCTACTACTAAACTCTGAAAAAAACTGAGATTCTAATTATTGGACAAAAAAACTTCAAGTAATAATCCAGAATACTGTCTAACATATGACCATATTAGCCCGGTTCTGTCAACACTGCATTGGCTCCCTATTAAACATCGCATACATTTTTAAATATTGCTGATTACTTACAAAGCACTAAATGGTTTAGCTCCGCAGTGCTTGAGCGAGCTCTTAACGCATTATAGTCCTTCACGTCTATTGCGATCTCAAAATTCCGGCCAGTTGATAATACCTAGAATATCAAAATCGACTGCTGGCGGTAGATCCTTTTCCTATTTAGCACCAAAACTCTGGAACAGTCTTCCTAACATTGTCCGGGAAGCAGACACACTCTGTCAGTTATAAGCTAGATTAAAGACACATCTCTTTGACCTAGCATACACACAACACATTATAGACTTCTTTAATTCAATGTTAGGCTGCATAGATCAGGTCAGCCGGAACCAGGAACACTTCCCATAAATCCTGATGTACTTATTACATCATAAGAAGAATGGCATCTATGCTAATTTTAGTCTCTCCCTATGGAGGATCCCTTTACCACTCTACAGATAAAGCGTTTTCGGGAAATTCGTTTCACGTACCTAGCCCGAAGTAACAAAATAAAATAAAATTCTGTATCAAAATTTATAAGGAAACACCAGTACTTTGTTTAGGCTTGGTTTGTAGGGAATTCCAAACCTGCGCACATATATTCAAACGCACATAACTATAGAACCAATTCTTAATGCGCATGTGAACGCCATCATTGTTTCTCACAGGTTCGCGTTTAAAGTCTGTGTAGAGAGAATAGTGTCGTCTTAGCGGCCCCTAATTTAATAAATGTAAATCAAAGTAAAAAGCTGCTTTGAAACAATCTACATAGTTAAAAGCGCTATATAAATGAGGATGACTTGACTTGACTATAGAATTTAAATTGTTTTCTAATTTCTATTGGTCTAATTCATGGTTATATGGTAACGCTTTACAATAAAGTTTAATTAGATAAGTATGTAATGTGTTGTTTCACTACATTAGTTAACATGAACTAACAATGAAAAATACTTTATTAATCTTTATTTATTAATCTTAGTTCATGTTAATTTAAACATTTATTAATATGACCTAACAATAGACAGTTGTATTTTTATCATCTAACATTAACAAAGTTTAAAAGATCAATAAATACTGCATTAAAGGACAACTCCAGTGAAAAATTAACCTTGGCGTAATTAACACATGGTTACCGAGTCGATCGTTCCCTGGGGTGCGTTTTCATGATAATCGAATGTAAAGAGTTTTATTTATAAAAACAGATTAGCTCATAACACTAGTATATGGGGCACAGAGTAAGTAAAAACAAATCGCAAGTTAATACCACTAACAAGGCTCAAAATAGCCTCACACTAACACGGTAGCATAATGAGGGTCCATACATTCAAACCGAAGCATTGAGAGCGTTGTAAGTGTACAGACAGTTTAATAAGAAGATACTTTATAAAGACAGTACATCATTAGTATACACATCATTAATGGAAAAATGCATGTGTGAAAAGAACGATTGAGGTTTGTTTAAGTGATTGATTAGAAAAGCAGGCAGACCAGGCTGTTAAATCAGATAATCAGATAAAGCTTTTTCTCTCCCTCTCTCTGCACAGTTGTATTTACCCCCCAGATGACAAACTGCTCTTGGAGAAATATGATAGTCTCCTTTCAGCTGCCTTTACGACATTCGGAGGGAATAATAATCCACAGAAACTAATGAAGGTATGTACCTGAGACGCAACCCAACAGTCTTTTGCTCTTTTCTTTCTCTTCCCCTCTACAACTACTTCTTCCTACTACTCAGCCTTTTGCATTTAAAATAAGATGAGGAAAAGTATTTTACTCCCTAACTCTTTTTGTGGCCATCTGTTTTTCATTATTGGAGTTTAAGGAAACCATCAGTATTACTATTGCTCATTCATATAGTTAGGGATTTAACCAATCCATTTGTGCTACAGACATGACTGAATCCTCAAATCATGTGGCTAGTTGAGGAGAGGTGTGCTAATACTTTTCTAAGTGATGAGACTTATGGTTTATTTATTTATTTATTTATTTATGCATACCTGGCACATAATAAATCTGGCCCATTGACTGACACTGTATTCTGAGCCATTCAGAATCTTGAGATCAACATATAGACAGTGTTTAGAAAGCTATTTGAAACTGTTGCTTGTAAAACTACCAGGTAGGCCTATTCATATTGTAGTTTAACTATAGTCAAGCTAGCAGTTGGCGACACTACAAGCTACTGAAATTGTAGCAAATTATACTAAACACAGCAAATTACAAGCTGAATTTTCTACAAAAACAGCAAAGAAAAGAAAAAGAAGAAAGCTAATCATGAAATAAAGTTTAAAATAGTCACATTGTAAAGTATAAAGTTGTAATTACAAGATAGAAATATGCAGTTGTGTGTGTGTGTGTGTATATATATATATATATATATATATATATATAATACAAAAAAAAAAGATTTTGCATATATATCCAAAACAGTTGTATTTTGATTGTTTTAGATTGGTATTTGATCTTGATCTTTATGTATTTAATATAGTATCGCTTCATAAGGGTCAGTTAGAGCATCCATTATTTCATCCAAATAATTTGATTTAAAATTATACATTTCATAGTAAATATTTGGTTACAAATAAACAATATATGATCAATGTGCAAATGGATTGATTTTGATTGCTAAAAGTAATCACCAATATATAATCAATTTACAACCAATAAATCAACACAAAGTTATATACAATTTATATTATGTGAAAAACAAAGACAATCTTATGCATTTGTTTGTGATTTGTTCTGCAGGAGGCAGAAATCCTAGAGCAGCTGAAGCAGTGTGACCTGGAAATGGAGAAACTGTTGGGAAAAAATCGCTGAACAGAAAGGTTCTAAGGTACGTAGTCACAAATGTAGATAAACTCACTTTTTTTTTATCTAAAGAAAGTAATTACGTTTGCCAACTATATTTACTATGTACGTTTTATTTCTTTTTTTACATGGCAAATACTTTTATCCTAAGCAAGTTGCATTGCATTCAAGGTAGTTTGAGAATTTTGGGAGACTAATTCGATTATGTCATTCGCAATGAGTCGGTGATCCCCACTGATCTCTTTTACCAAAGTTCTTATTACTCTTATGGTTCTCTGATTGGTGAAATCACACTGGCTTCTGATTTTTACAAAAGTGCACCGCCCAGCAAAGGCAATGACTACATCAACACTGGAACTGTAAATTGAATGTTTTGATTGAGTTTTCATGCTCAGTTTTCTCTTAATCTGACTGCAGTTGAGCACTGTCTGTCACTAGACAGATCATAGTCTAAGCAACCAATTCATAACTTCACAAAATGAGTAGTTACTGCTTTTGAATTTGTACGGCAGCCTATGCTATTGCTATCTCAGAGCTCATGATAAGTCTGTCTTGAAAGTTTTCTTTACAATTCTATATATAGATGGAGAAAATGTATGGGGTTATTACTTGTGGAAGTCACAATGCAAAATATAATTCCCCCCTTTTTTAGTTTGGGTTGAAATAGTTTTCATGACATTTGCTAATAGAGATGTTACAGACAGTTACATACACTGTTTGGCATGATTTGGAGTTGGTTCACTTTTGACTAGCAGAATGTAGGTTTCGTTTTGGCAGTATCCGCTCTGATGGATTGGAACACTCTTAACAGTGCCATTACAGGGCCATTTGGAATAATCGAAATTAAGAAATTTAAATAGTCCCAAGCATTTTCTCTTAAAAAGCACGAACTCTCTGCTTTCTTTCAAAACTCTGTTGGAGATTACATTCAAAGTGTTAATTTAGACAGACCTTTGAGCCAAATTGAAGTTGAAAAGGTGAAATTAGTGCATTCAGAAAGCTAATAGTCAGTGCATCCCAAGTGTTGGACAGATATTCAATTTGACTTGAAGGACATAATAGATTAGTTCACCTGACATACAGTACATGTGTTTCAGACCAAATGAACATGTTTCTGCTGTGACATTAATCAAGACTTCAAGAAAATCAAGACAGGGTTCACCAGGCATGCATCACTGCCGCCCTTACGTTCTTTCAATAGTGGAAAGTGTTAATTGGTCTCAGGCTGAAAGCTGCAGAACTGACATTTTTCTAGGATGTTCTCTCATCTCTCTTTTTGTGTTTATGTTATTGTCTGCCTGTAGGTCCTGTCACCCATGCCTGAGAGCAGCCCCAACACCCAGAGGACACCGAGACCCTGAAGACTCTTCGGCCAGCTGCAGCGACAGCATCTCTGGTTCTGACTGTTGGAGAAGATGAGAGTAACAGCTAGGGATGTCTCGATACCGATACCGATACTGGCATAGGGGATCGGGCCGATACTGTCCTCATATACTCGTACTCATAAAAATTCGCCGATACCACGCACATTTTGCGAAACGAAACTGCCCGCCGCGAGTGCTTTGTGGAGGTGAACTGAGGCATAGGAAAGTATAATGTCGGCGGTTTGGGCTCATTTCACAGGGTTCGTACAAGGTGCGTGTGTATAGTAACATAGCTGTGGTGCGCGAGCTGATAAGAGGAAAACGCGCAGTGGATTAAGTGCACAATGGCACAGACGCGCGAGCTGGTCGAGCACATCCCTTTAAACAGACGTCAGTGGAAAGTTTGTTCAGTCGGATGTCAATGGTAAAGAAAATAAAACGAGGCATGTAGCTTATTATTAACGTTAACTGACGAGAGAGAGAGAGAGAGAGAGCGAGCACACATCTGTTGAATGCTCTTGATTGCTGATCGTTCACTCAGCACATGTTATTTGGATTTAAACTAAATCGTATATGTAAGTAAAAAAAAACATGAACTGTTACCTGATTTATGTATAACGCGTGGTTCCCTACATTATTACAGGACGTGTGCAGGTCAAGAAGTTCCATGAACGCAAACATCCGAAGCGCGCGCCCCACAAACCAGTGTCTCAGCGCGCGAATACTGAATTAAATTGTCTTTCACGTCTTGCGCTTGTACGGACGAATTCACACAAAATTAGGTTAAAAATGCCCGTCTTGGCGAGTATCCTATAGTAAACAAAGTCGGTATATCTCAAATGAACGTAGCATGTTCAAATGCGTTCGGTCTTAAAGGGGCAGCAGTCTAATAATCCTGCTTCTGTGTTTTAATGTTAATCAAACAAAGGACAAAGAAATACTCACTGCTCTTGACTAAATAGGCTACCCTTTTCAACTTTATAAAAATATCCATCTATATATAATTTATACAGTAATGAATATGCTTTTTTCACATTAGATTACTTTATTCAAATTTCTGTACCTGTTAGATGATGATCTACCTGAAAAACTCTAAAAACAGTTTATTTCATTTGTAGCCTTTCTTTGTTCTATTGTATTTATTTGTCCTATTTGTAATTCGATTGTTTGTTCTTATTTTGTTACTGACTGCTTACTTGTTTTAAATTCACATTAATTAGGCTGCTAGTTTTTGTTGTAGTATCAAAATTGGATTAAATAATTGATATCGAGGGCTTGGAACCAGAGGGGCGTAAGTGGCATTTTGGGCGAAAATGAGTTCTATATATCAAATTAAAGGTCTTGATGAGCTCTATCTAGTTGTGCCAAAAAGACGCATCAGAAATCAACTTGTATTGAATAAAGCAACAAAACAACAAAGACCTAACACAAAAGTTTGAGCATTGTTTGGAGCCAGAGGGGTGTATGTCCACTTACGCCCTTCTGGCTCAAAAAAATACATGTATGGCCTACACATTGTTTGGAGCCAGAAGGGCGCAAGTGGCATTTGACAAACTTTACAGGAGAGCCAAAACAAAATTTTGACCACGCTTCATTCAACTGTATTTATTAACCTTCAACCACAACATTGCAACCACATACATACTTGTAGGAGTAAGTTCTTAAGTGAACATATTATGGCATATTAACACGATGAACATATTCTAAAACCTTGCAAAATCTTGAAAATATGGCAAAAACATCAAAAACGCCTTTTTGGCACCAAACATTTCCAATTCCTCTAAAGAAAAATAGGGCGTATCTGCTGATCAATGCAGAAATGATTGGTCAAAACATTGGTTAAAAACACTCTAACTTCATAACTTTTCATTTTATTTAAAATACTGTATACATAGTCATTTAATTTCATCATTTCAAACTGTTTAACATTTCATTTCTAACCGTTTAATTTCAATTCTCATTTATGAGTTCACATTCATGTCAAACAGTTTAACATTTAAGTTCACACAGTTTAATTTCTCTTGTTTATTACACATTTCACTTTTTAGTTCACTTTAGTTGAACTAAAAAGTTCACTCACTGCCCACTGTCAGAGTGTTATAGAACTCTGCATAACAGTGAGGAATACTCCCATTGGTGCACAGGGTGAGTAGGTCTTTTTTCTTTAAGGCACTGATCACTGGAGGATTTTCATACAATGAGCTGGGGTGTGTGGTTCTGGTGCCTCTTGTTGCCTGTTGTGCCACCGTCAGTTTTCGGAAGGTTGGGGCGGTGAAATCATACTTGAAGAAGATTGTTTTTGGTTCATCTTTCGTGTAGCGGAACCATTTAATCTTCTGCCAATGAACTGATTGTCCCTCCTCATCTTTTGTTCTGTTTTTGAGTATGTGGTTGGAGAGGGACTTGAAGTCCAGAAAGTCCTTGTGTCCAAGTTCATGTACACTATGGGTCGTTCTTTCTTTCCATTCTCACAAGTGTGTAGTAGCCATCATGGATGGCTACTAGACATGGAGTGTGATAGTGTGCATGCTGCAGTGGAAACTGCAAGAAGAAAAGTTTCTATTTACTCCCATTTCTATTTACTCCCATACTTCTATTTACTGATGGCTACTACACACTTGTGATAATGGCAAGAAGGAACGACCCATACAGTGTACATGAACTTGAACACAAGGACTTTCTGGACTTCAAGTCCCTCTCCAACCACATACTCAAAAACAGAACAAAAGATGAGGAGGGACAATCAGTTCATTGGCAGAAGATTAAATGGTTCCGCTACACGAAAGATGAACCAAAAACAATCTTCTTCAAGTATGATTTCACCGCCCCAACCTTCCGAAAACTGACGGTGGCACAACAGGCAACAAGAGGCACCAGAGGCACCAGAACCACACACCCCAGCTCATTGTATGAAAATCCTCCAGTGATCAGTGCCTTAAAGAAAAAAGACCTACTCACCCTGTGCACCAATGGGAGTATTCCTCACTGTTATGCAGAGTTCTATAACACTCTGACAGTGGGCAGTGAGTGAACTTTTTAGTTCAACTAAAGTGAACTAAAAAGTGAAATGTGTAATAAACAAGAGAAATTAAACTGTTTGAAATTAAATGTTAAACTGTTTGACATGAATGTGAACTCATAAATGAGAATTGAAATTAAACGGTTAGAAATGAAATGTTAAACAGTTTGAAATGATGAAATTAAATGACTATGTATACAGTATTTTAAATAAAATGAAAAGTTATGAAGTTAGAGTGTTTTTAACCAATGTTTTGACCAATCATTTCTGCATTGATCAGCAGATACGCCCTATTTTTCTTTAGAGGAATTGGAAATGTTTGGTGCCAGAAAGGCGTATTTGATGTTTTTGCCATATTTTCAAGATTTTGCAAGGTTTTAGAATATGTTCATCGTGTTAATATGCCATAATATGTTCACTTAAGAACTTACTCCTATAAGTATGTATGTGGTTGCAATGTTGTGGTTGAAGGTTAATAAATACAGTTGAATGAAGCGTGGTCAAAATTTTGTTTTGGCTCTCCTGTAAAGTTTGTCAAATGCCACTTGCGCCCTTCTGGCTCCAAACAATGTGTAGGCCATACATGTATTTTTTAGAGCCAGAAGGGCGTAAGTGGACATACACCCCTCTGGCTCCAAACAATGCTCAAACTTTTGTGTTAGGTCTTTGTTGTTTTGTTGCTTTATTCAATACAAGTTGATTTCTGATGCGTCTTTTTGGCACAACTAGATAGAGCTCATCAAGACCTTTAATTTGATATATAGAACTCATTTTCGCCCAAAATGCCACTTACGCCCCTCTGGTTCCAAGCCCTCGATATCAATTATTTAATCCAATTTTGATACTACAACAAAAACTAGCAGCCTAATTAATGTGAATTTAAAACAAGTAAGCAGTCAGTAACAAAATAAGAACAAACAATCGAATTACAAAAAGGACAAATAAATACAATAGAACAAAGAAAGGCTACAAATGAAATAAACAGTGTTTTTGTAGAGTTTTTCAGGTAGATCATCATCTAACAGGTACAGAAATTTGAATAAAGTAATCAAATGTGAAAAAAGCATATTCATTACTGTATAAATTATAGATGAATATTTTTCTAAAGTTGAAAAGGGTAGCCTATTTAGTCAAGAGCAGTGAGTATTTCTTTGTCCTTTGTTTGATTAACATTAAAACACAGAAGCAGGTTTATCAAACTGCTGCCCCTTTAAAACCGAAGGCACGGACCGCATTTGAACATGCCACGTTCATTTGAGATATAACACTGCAAAAAATGCTTTTCTTACTAAGTATTTTTTGTCTTGTTTCCAGTCCAAATATCAAAAAATTCTTAAATCAAGATGTATTTACTAGATGAGTAAAATGACATAAGATATATGTCCTGTTTTAAGGGGGATTTAATCAAAATTAAGTGAGTTTTTGCTTAAAACAAGCAGAATTATCTGCCAGTGGGGTAAGGAAAATAATCTTGTTTTAAGATTACTAAAATAATAAAAAACTTGAAACAAGATTATTTTCCTTACCCCACTGGCAGATAATTCTGCTTGTTTTAAGCAAAAACTCACTTAATTTTGATTAAATCCCCCTTAAAACAGGACATAATATCTTATGTCATTTTACTCATCTAGTAAATACATCTTGATTTAAGAATTTTTAGATATTTGGACTGGAAACAAGACAAAAATACTTAGTAAGAAAAGCATTTTTTGCAGTGAGATGAATATTTTTCTAAAGTTGAAAAGGGTAGCCTATTTAGTCAAGAGCAGTGAGTATTTCTTTGTCCTTTGTTTGATTAACATTAAAACACAGAAGCAGGTTTATCAAACTGCTGCCCCTTTAAAACCGAAGGCACGGACCGCATTTGAACATGCCACGTTCATTTGAGATATAACACTGCAAAAAATGCTTTTCTTACTAAGTATTTTTTGTCTTGTTTCCAGTCCAAATATCAAAAAATTCTTAAATCAAGATGTATTTACTAGATGAGTAAAATGACATAAGATATATGTCCTGTTTTAAGGGGGATTTAATCAAAATTAAGTGAGTTTTTGCTTAAAACAAGCAGAATTATCTGCCAGTGGGGTAAGGAAAATAATCTTGTTTTAAGATTACTAAAATAATAAAAAACTTGAAACAAGATTATTTTCCTTACCCCACTGGCAGATAATTCTGCTTGTTTTAAGCAAAAACTCACTTAATTTTGATTAAATCCCCCTTAAAACAGGACATAATATCTTATGTCATTTTACTCATCTAGTAAATACATCTTGATTTAAGAATTTTTAGATATTTGGACTGGAAACAAGACAAAAATACTTAGTAAGAAAAGCATTTTTTGCAGTGAGATGAATATTTTTCTAAAGTTGAAAAGGGTAGCCTATTTAGTCAAGAGCAGTGAGTATTTCTTTGTCCTTTGTTTGATTAACATTAAAACACAGAAGCAGGTTTATCAAACTGCTGCCCCTTTAAAACCGAAGGCACGGACCGCATTTGAACATGCCACGTTCATTTGAGATATAACACTGCAAAAAATGCTTTTCTTACTAAGTATTTTTTGTCTTGTTTCCAGTCCAAATATCAAAAAATTCTTAAATCAAGATGTATTTACTAGATGAGTAAAATGACATAAGATATATGTCCTGTTTTAAGGGGGATTTAATCAAAATTAAGTGAGTTTTTGCTTAAAACAAGCAGAATTATCTGCCAGTGGGGTAAGGAAAATAATCTTGTTTTAAGATTACTAAAATAATAAAAAACTTGAAACAAGATTATTTTCCTTACCCCACTGGCAGATAATTCTGCTTGTTTTAAGCAAAAACTCACTTAATTTTGATTAAATCCCCCTTAAAACAGGACATAATATCTTATGTCATTTTACTCATCTAGTAAATACATCTTGATTTAAGAATTTTTAGATATTTGGACTGGAAACAAGACAAAAATACTTAGTAAGAAAAGCATTTTTTGCAGTGAACCGACTTTGTTTACTATAGGATACTCACCAAGACGGGCGTTATTACATAGTTTTGTGTGAATTCGTCCGTACAAGCGCAAGACGTGAAAGACAATTTTATTCAGCATTCGCGCGCTGAGACACTGGTTTGCGGGGCGTGCGCTTTGGATGTTTGTGTCCATGAAACTTCTTGACCTGCACACGTCCTGTAATAATGTAGGGAACCACTCGTTATACTTCAGTCAGGTAACAGTTCATGTTTTACTTTACTTACATATACGATTTAGTTTTCATCCAAATAACATGTGCTGAGTGAACGATCAGCAATCAGAAGTGCGCTCACTCTCTCGCTCTCTGTCTCTCTCCCTGTCTCTCTCTCTCTCTCTCTCTCTCTCTCTCTCGTCAGTTAACGTTAATAATAAGCTACATGCCTCGTTTAATTTCTTTGACATTGACATCCGACTGAACAAACTTTCCACTGATGTCTGTGTAAACTAAGGGATGTGCTTGACCAGCTCGCGCGTAGGCCTATATGCCTCAGTTCACCTTGTCAAAGCACTCGCGGCGACCAGTTTCGTTTCGCAAAATGTACGTGGTATCGGTGCGTAGGGTTGGGTATTGGTTGGGTTTTATCCGATACCAGTACCTACTCGGTATTTTTCAAACGGTTCCGGTGCTTAAACGGTTCTTAAACCGGTACTTAAGAAAACGAAACTGCACACACTTTATCAAAAAAATAATATCTGTGTGTGTTTTCTGAAAAAGATTTTCTGATTTCTGATTAAATAAAAAATTGTGCTGATGTAGCCGAAAACACTTAAGTTAAGATAAAAATGTTGTCTTCTAATATTATTTATATATATTATATATCAATTATATTACATATTATATATTATAGACTTTTACAAAACAGAGAAATATCTGACACTGAGCAGAAATATTTAACACACAAAGTATAGCCTCATATATACTTGATATAGGCTACTTCATACTTGATATGCAAGATTTGCAGTTGGTATTAAAATACTAGACTTACCCGAAGAGGAACACTGCAGCTGAACTTGAACTTTAGTCAAGAATGTCAGAGGTTTTGGGTTCTAATCCGCATGCGTAGTTTTTTTAAACCGATAATGCTCATCAGTGGTTGTATATCAAGCAGGGACACTTTGTGTGCATTATATGTTGTGATTTCACCAGAACGAATAGATATGAGGCGCCGTCTAGGGCTTAATCGAACTTCATTCACGCACACATAAAACGCTTGCATACACATATACTAAGTAGTCACACATGCATGTATACTGCTGAATGCTCCAACTATATGAAATGCACAACGTCACATCTAAAGTCGCTCACGCACACACACACACACACACACAAACCGCGCACATACTCATCTGAGACGCGAGCACACACACACACACAAACAAACTCGCGCACATGCTCATCTGAGACGCGAGCACACACACACACACACAAACACAAACTCGCGCACATACTCATCTGAGACGCGAGCACACACACACACACACACACACACACACACACACAAACTCGCGCACATACTCATCTGAGACGCGAGCACACACACACACACACACACACACACACACAAACTCGCGCACACTCATCTGAGACGCGAGCACACACACACACACACACAAACTCGCGCACATGCTCATCTGAGACGCGAGCACACACACACACACACACAAACACAAACTCGCGCACATACTCATCTGAGACGCGAGCACGCACACACAAACTCTCCAAGCACATAACGTTACTCATATAGACGGCGCCTCATAAATAGATCGATCTCTGCAACGTATTGAAGCGCGCGTCCGAGACGAGTGCGGTGTGCGTGAGCCACAAGAGAAAATAATTTTCAGCGCTAGATCGTCTCTTATTTAACAAACGAACGAAATGAATGCTCTGCTGGTTAACTGGAGATGTTTTGTTATTGGATCATTCGTGCCGCGAGATGTTTTATAGGGGGCGGTGAAAAAAGTCAGGCACCGAAATCAGGCACCGAAAGTTTCGTTCTTATTCGGTCTGGTTACTACCGTTTACGTCGGAACCGGTTCCCTATTGGAACCGGGTTTCGGTACCCAACCCTATCGGTGCGTGGTATCGGCGATTTTTTATGAGTACGTGTACGAGTATATGAGGACAGTATCGGCCCGATCCCCGATGCCAGTATCGGTATCGGGCCATCCCTAGATGGTTAGAAAGAAAGAAAGAAAGATAGATTAGTAAGAAAGAAAGATGGATTAGTTAGAAAGAAAGAAAGAAAGATAGATTAGTAAGAAAGAAAGATGGATTAGTTAGAAAGAAAGAAAGAAAGAAAGAAAGAAAGATTAGTAAGCAAGAAAGATGGGTTGGTTAGAAAGAAAGAAAGAAAGATAGATTAGTAAGAAAGAAAGATGGATTAGTTAGAAAGAAAGCAATATAGATTAGTTAGAAAAAAAGATTAGTTAGAAAGAAAGAAAAAGATTAGTTAGAAAGAAAGAAATATTAGAAAGAAAGAAAGAAAAAAGATTAGTTAGAAAGAAAGGAAAAAGAAAGATTAGTTAGAAAGAAAGGAAAAAGAAAGATTAGTTAGAAAGAAAGGAAAAAGAAAGATTAGTTAGAAAGAAAGAAAGAAAAAAGAAAGATTAGTTAGAAAGAAAGAAAGAAAAAAGAAAGATTAGTTAAAAAGAAAGAAAAAAAAGATTAGTTAGAAAAAGGAAAAAGAAAGATTAGTTAGAAAGAAAGAAAGATTAGTTAGAAAGAAATACAAATAAAAATAAAGGTTAGTTAGAAAGAAAGAAAAAATATTAGTTAGAAAGAAAGATGGATTAGTTAGAAAAAAAGAAAAATTAGTTACAAAGAAAGAAAGAAAAAAAGACTATGGGACTTGTTGCTAAGGTGCTCTAAATGGTTGCTAGGGCGTGGCTTGATAGCTTCACAATGATCCTGAGAGACTGATTGGTCGTCTGAGTAAAATGAGCCCGTCCCCTTGTCTCTATGATCCAGAGCTACGTTCAATACAAAATCCCTATGCAATGTGTAGGACACCATTGTAAGTCAATGGGAAACTTTGTGACGCTCCTGCCCCCCAGGGGTACAACTTTTACCCCATTGTGAGGTATGTTCTTACAGAGCCTGTCAGCCTCTTCAAATGTGGCAAATCACACGTTTCTGTGAAATCCTCGTTCAGAGCTACGAGTGGTCAAAGTTCGACGCAATGTTAAGTCAATGGGACTTTTTTGGCAGCTTTTTCGCCCCTGGGGCGAACACCGCACCCCCGATCGCTTATAAAAGTCATAGCACACCTCTCCTCAATGAGCCGGTCGATTTGACACCTCACTAAGGGGTCTGTGACAAACGGTGCGGGACGAGTTACGCGCCAAACTTTGTGTGGAATAATAATAAAAAGAACTAGAATGTACATTTCCTGAAGAAAATGTGAAGTGGTGCTTGCAGTGGCAAAACTCACCACTCGGTTGCTAGGGTGTTGTACATGATTGCATATGAGCCAACAACCACGTCTGTACGATGTTGTGGAGCTGAAATATGCCTTCTATATGTTGCAATATGGTTACTAGGTGGCTCTAAACGGTTGCTAGGGTGTGAATACACCGTGATATTTACAGACTGTTTCCCAACCAAAACAAAAGAGCCAACCCCCATCTCTATACGATGTTCTGATGCAGAGACATGGGTCTTGATAAACGGTTGATGGGTCCTCTGTTTGGTTGCTAGGGAGTGACTTGGCAGGTGCCAATCATGAAACTCCAAAGGCTGCTTGTCAGTATGAATGATTCAAACCAACTCCCATGCCTCTGTGACATTCAGAGTGGAAGATATCCCTCTTTGGATTTTGGTTGCTAGGTTACTCTATTTGGTTGCTAGGGAGTGGCTTGGCAGCTGGCAATCATGAAACTCCAAAGGCTTCTTGTCAGTATGAATGCTATAATCCAACTCCCATGCCTCTGTGACATACAGAATGGAATATATCGCTCTTTGTATTTTGGTTGCTATGATACTCTATTTGGTTGCTAGGGAGTGGCTTGGTAGCTGCCAATGATGAAACTGCAAAGGCTTCTTGTGACTATGAATGATATAAACCAACTCCCATGCCTCTGTGATATTCATAATTGAAGATATCCCTCTTTGGATTTTGGTTGCTAAGGTGCTCGACAATGGTTGCTAGGGAGTGGCTTGGCAGCTGCAAATGATGAAATTCCAAAGGCTTCTTGTCAGTATGAATGATATAATCCAACTCCCATGCCTCTGTGACATTCAGAATGGAAGATATTCTTCTTTGGATTTTGGTTGCTAGGGTACTCTATTTGGTTGCTAGGGAGTGGCTTGATAGCTGCCAATGATGAAACTTCAAAGGCTTCTTGTCAGTATGAATGCTATAATCCAACTCCCATGCCTCTGTGACATACAGAATGGAATATATCGCTCTTTGTATTTTGGTTGCTATGATACTCTATTTGGTTGCTAGGGAGTGGCTTGGCAGCTGCCAATAATACATCTCCAAAGGCTGCTTGTCACTATGAATGATTTAAACCAACTCCCATGCCTGTGTGACATTCAGAATGGAAGATATCCCTCTTTGGATTTTGGTTGCTAGGGTATTCTGTTCGGTTGCTATGGAGTTGCTTGGCAGCTGCTAATGATGAAACTGCAAAGGCTTCTTGACAGTATGAATGATATAAACCAACTCCCATCTCTATACGATGTTCTGATGCAGAGATATAGGTCTTGCAAAACGGTTGCTAGGGTACTCTGTTTGGTTGCTATGGAGTTGCTTGGCAGCTGCCCATGATGAAATTCCAAAGGCTTCTTGTCAGTATGAATGGCTTGATAGCTTCACAATGATCCTGAGAGACTGATTGGTCGTCTGAGTAAAATGAGCCCACCCCCTTGTCTCTATGACACTGTGGTCCAGAGCTATGTTCAATACAAAAATCTTATGCAATTTACCATAGTAGGAAAAACACATGCTATGTGACGCGGGCCCGTGTACTTGGCGGCCAACGGATTTTCGTTTTGAAAGGAAAAAAACGAAACCGTTAGTAAATAGGAAAACGAAAAACGTATTCAGTCAAGGACAATCGCATAACGAGATTGTTTTTCGTTTTCCGTTTTTTAATATCAAAACAAAAAAACGAATAATGGGTTGTTTTCCGTTTTTCGTTTTCCTATTTACTAATGGTAATTGGGAAACCGGCCGTTTTTCGTTTTTGTTTTTTTCCTTTCAAAACGAAAATCCGTTGGCCGCCAAGTACACGGACCGACGCGTAACTTGTCCTGCAGCTTTTGTCACAGACACATGAATGAGGGGTCAAATCGTGCGGATTCTTCGGGAATGGTGTGCTATGACTTTAATAAGCGATCGGGGGTACGGTGTTCGCCCCAGGGGCGAAAAAGCGGCCGAAGAATCCCATAGACTGTGATGTGATTTGCCACATTTGAAGAGGCTGACAGGCTCTGTAAGAACATACCTCACAATGGGGTAAAAGTTGCACCCCTGGGGGGCAGGAGCTGCCCAAAGTTTCCCATTGACTTACTATGGGGAAGGAACGTCCCGTGAAACACACATGCTTTTCCTACTATGGTAAATTGCATAGGGATACTGTATTGAACATAGCTCTGGATCACAGTGTCATAGAGACAAGGGGGCGGGCTCATTTTACTCAGACGACCAATCATTCTCTCAGGATCATTGTGAAGCTATCAAGCCACGCCTTAGCAACAATTTAGAGCACCTTAGCAACAAGTTCCATAGACTTCCATTCAAAGAGATCAAAGGGATATCTCTGGACTGAATTGTCATAGAAACATGAGGGTGGTCTCATTTGACTCGGGGCAGCAAACAACCAATCATGAATCACCTCAACACTTCCTAGCCCCTCCCTTGCAACCATTGTCGAGCACCTTAGCAACCAAAATCCTAGAGGGATATCTTCTTTTCTGAATGTCACAGAGGCATGGGAGTTGGTTTATATCATTCACACTAACAAGCAGCCTTTGGAGTTTCATCATTGGCAGCTGCCAAGCCACTCCCTAGCAACCAAACAGAGTACCCTAGCAACCAAAATCCAAAGAGGGAAATCCTCCATTCTGAATGTCACAGAGACATGGGAGTTGGTTTATATCATTCATAGTGACAAGAAGCCTTTGCAGTTTCATCATTGGCAGTTGTCAAGCAACTCCATAGCAACCAAACAGAGTACCCTAGCAACCAAAATCCAAAGAGGGATATCTTCCATTCTGAATGTCACAGAGGCATGGGAGTTGGTTTATATAATTCATACTGACAAGCAGCCTTTGGAATTTCATGATTGGCAGCTGCCAAGCCACTCCCTAGCAACCAAACAGAGTACCCTAGCAACCAAAATCCAAAGGGGGATATCTTCCATTCTGAATGTCACAGAGGCATGGGAGTTGGTTTATATCATTCATAGTTACAAGAAGCCTTTGCAGTGTCATCATTGGCAGCTGCCAAGCCACTCCCTAGCAACCAAACAGAGTACCCTAGCAACCGTTTAGCAAGACCTATATCTCTGCATCAGAACATCGTATAGAGATGGGAGTTGGTTTATATCATTCATAGTGACAAGGAGCCTTTGGATTTTCATCATTGGCAGCTGCCTAGCAACTCCATAGCAACCAAACAGAGTACCCTAGCAACCATTTTACAAGACCTACATCTCTGCATCAGAATATTGTATAGAGAGGGGGGTTGGCTCATTAGTTTAGGTTGGAAAACAGTCTGTAAATATCACCATGGTAACTGTGTATTCACACCCTAGCAACCGTTTAGAGCCATCTAGCAACCATATTGCAACATATAGAAGCCATATTATAGCTCCACAACATCGTACAGACATGGTTGTTGGCTCGTATGCAATCATGTACAACACCCTTAGCAACCGAGTGGCGAGTTTTGCCACTGCAAGCACCACTTCACATTTTCTTCAGGAAATGTACATTCTAGTTATTATTACTATTCCGTACAAAATTTCGGCGCATAACTCCTCCCGCAGCTTTTGTCACAGACGATCGGGGGTACGGTGAAAGAAAAAAGATGGATTAGTTAGAAAGAAAGAAAAAAGATGGATTAGTTAGAAAGAAAGAAAAAGATGGATTAGTTAGAAAAAAGAAAAAAAAGATGGATTAGTTAGAAAAAAAAGATGGATTAGTTTGAAAGAAAGAAAGATGGATTAGTTAGAAAGAAAGAAAGATGGATTAGTTAGAAAGAAAGATGGATTAGTTACTTAGAAAGAAAGAAAGAAAGATTGATTAGTTAGAAAGAAAGATAGATTAGCTAGAATGAAAGAAAGAATGAATGGTGGATGAGTTGGTTAGAAAGAAAGAAAGATGGATTAGTTAGAAAGAAAGAAAGATGGATTAGTTAGAAAGAAAGAAAGATGGATTAGTTAGAAAGAAAGATGGATCAGTTAACAAGAAAGAAAGATAGATCAGTTAGAAAGAAAGATGGATTATATAGAAAAAAGATGGATTAGTTAAAAAGAAAGAAAGACTGATTAGTTAGAATGAAAGAAAGAAAGACTGATTAGTTAGAAAGAAAGAAAGATAGATTAGTAAGAGAGAAAGAAAAAAGATTTATTAGTAAGAAAGAAAGAAAGAAAGATGATTAGTTAGAAAGAAAGAAAGATAGATTAGAAAGAAAGATAGATTAGATAGAAGGATAAATAGATAGATTAGTTAGCAAGAAAGATAGATGGATTAGTTCAAAAGAAACAAAGAAAGACTGATTCGTTAGAATGAAAGAAAGAAAGACTGATTAGTTCTAAAGATAGATTAGTAAGAGATAAAGAAAAAAGATTGATTAGTTAGTTATAAAGAAAGAAAGAAAGAAAGATTAGTTAGAAAGATAGATTAGAAAGAAAAATTAGAAGGATAAAAAGATAGATTAGTTAGAAAGAAAGAAAGAGATTAGTTAGAAAGAAAGATGGATTGGTTAGTTAGAAAGAAAGATGAATTAGTTAGAAAGAAAGAAAGATGGATTATTTAAAAAGAAAGAAAGAAAGAGAAAGAAAGATAGATTAGCTAGAAAGAGATTAGATAGAAAGATAGATTAGTTAGAAAGAATAGATAGATAGATAGATAGATAGATAGATAGATAGATAGATAGATAGATAGATAGATAGATAGATAGATAGATAGATAGATAGATAAGTTTATTAGTCCATAGAATGGTAGTTTAATTGAGTCTAGGGCTTCAGAGAATTTAGATTTGAGTTTTTGGGTTGTGCACTAATGGGCCACCGATTTTTAATATTAATTTTTAAGAAAACTGAAAGTCAAATCAGTCTGAAAAGATATAGCAACTGAAGTCAGAACAGTATGAAGGTCTGACCCGAGTTTGGAGTTTGTAGCTTGAACGAGTTTGTAGCTTGAAATTTGCGGTCAGAAAAAGAATAATAATAATAATACGTTTAAATAGGATTTCAGTAAGTTGGCTTTCTCAAGCCAACTTAATAAGTATGAGCAATAACAATAGTGATGCCTTGCTTTCAGCAAGCACCACTAATAATAAGTATGAGCAATAAGAATAGTGTTGCTTCACCTTTGGCAAGCACCACTAATAATAATAAGTATGGAGGATAATGCCTTGCTTTCAGCAAGCACCACTAATAAGTTTAAATAGGATTTCAGTAAGTTGGCTTTCCCAAGCCAACTTAATAATAAGTTTAAGTACAATATCAGTAAGTTGGCTTGGGAAAGCCAACTTAATAAGTTTAAATAGGATTTCAGTAAGTTGGCTTTCTCAAGCCAACTTAATTAGCAATTTTATAGCCTACATTGGGAGTTATATATACAAATTGAGGAACATGGGGGCCCATCAGGACTGCCTATGCATAGGGCCCGGGATCTTGTGCTACGCCCTTGTCAGTACCATCGTGCTCAGTCCCATCGTGGACTTCTCAACTGTAGCCCAAAGATAAACTGCTGCAAACTATCTCTTGGTATTTGCTTGTCGAAACAGAGCATTTTCTTGATAAGGAATGTAGAATTTACGTATAAATAAATGGACAATTTTTATGATGTAGGCCGAAAATGAGCTTCCCCTCTTTGAAAGACCAACAGCTGCCACTGATATATATATATATATATGCACTACCGTTCAAAAGTTTGGGGTCAGTAAGATTTTTAATGTTTTTAAAAAACAGTAATATTGTGAAATATTTTGACAATTTAAAATGACTGTTACGTCCTTAGGGACGTTTATAGTGTTTTTGGTATGTTTTGTTTCTCTTTTTGGTCTCTTGTCTCTCTCTCTCTCTTTCACCTTCTCAGGCATCGCTGATTGGCTGTCTTGCCTGTCAGTCATTCGTAATGAGTTGAGTGGGTGTGCCATGTGAGGCGGGATCCTCATCATTCTGATGCTTGACACCTGGAGAATCCCTACTTAAGGAACATGCTACTGCCAGTGAGGAGAGAGACTTTAGGCTTGTTTGAGATGAGCAAAATCTGCGCAGAATCGATCACCGGTGATCAGCGCGAGATGCATGCCGGTTAGAAATGTGTCCGAGTGCGGTCCGCCTTGGTCTGATGTCATGCTGACGTATGTCAAAAATCTCTCGCGAGCGCAAGGCGCACCTGTCGGATTCTGCAGTCGAGCGCAGTTGCTCTCCACTGACTGCGCTGATCAAAAGCATGATGGGAAACGACTTGCTGACGACACAGCTTGATGTTCATTGGTTTAAACAACCGTGATGTATTGTTCTCTTTTAAAATGTTTGATTTTAAAACTCTGATATCATGTTCTTTGTGTATACGTTATGTGTGAATATTCCCAAACTACCTAACAGTGCAATCACTATGGTTTATGCAATGTAATTTTTATTAAAAACAAAAACAAAAAAACACATGTCTGTATTAAAGAAAAAAAGACTGATAAACATGTATTTGGAATGGAATTAAATAAGTAGGCTACTTTGGGTGTCTTGTTCATTATATTTATTTTCATATAAAAGCAACAGAACTTAAATTCCATCCAATTTATTAGCAACACTGGGCACGAGCGTGAATGCGGTGAATCCCGCGATATCCGTCTTTGATCTCACAGGTGTCAGATCCACTGCGAGAAGAGAGATCTGTCCGGCTTGCCTGCGCTTTTTTCACTCCTCCCCTCACTGCAGCCGCCTACTCTCGACTACATTTCAGGCGAGGCAAGGCGCATCTCAAACAAGCCTTTTGGCTTCGTTCGAAACCGCATACTTCCCTACTATTTAGTATGGGAAAAAGAGTAGGCGAGCGAAAAAGTATGTACGAATCCAAAAGAGTAGGCGAGCGAAAAAGTATGTACGAATCCAAAAGAGTAGGCGAGAATTACCTGGGTGACGTACTAATTATCGCGAGATTCGGACATAAAGGAACCGTATGTAAGAAATGTATTTCAATTAATCATAAAATGGCCCTGATATGTCTCTAGACATTAAGAAATCATGTTAATTTCAAATAATTATATCACTGACAACAGTAGACCGGCCAGGATATTGTCATTATAAAAGTGAAGTTGCAGCCCTCAACTGATGTTGATGATGTCATGTTGTGTTTTGGCCTGATGCTCCACCCTCCACCTATCCACCAATCACGAAGTCAATAGTATTTCGGCATCCGGGTTGCCAGCTCTGCTCTAGTTACCACAGCTGCAGCTACAAACGTGTCGGATAAAAAATGTCTAACGTTGCGAAACCTCGTTATGAATCCGAAATACGTCGTGATAAAGTCCGAAATAAATCAAGGATTTGTATAGGAGATGCCTTTGAAAGATGGAGACAGCTGAAAACGGAGAAGAATTTCATAACTGAGGTCTGCATCAGGCTGAAACAAGTGAGAGCAATACAAGTGCTACCTCAAAATAAACATTCTCTACCTTTTGGGCTATGCAGTAAGTTAGTGTTGGTTTGGAAGCACTAGGCGCAATTCCACGGTAAAATAACTTTTTGTAACGTCCATAACACCAATGAAAAGCACATTGTAGCCTATAATGTGAATAATTTGGCCCACTTGGAACGTTTTGTAGCCTACTTGTTTTTCATGCAAGTTCTACAGCCAAAAATAGTAGAATGTCATGTAATCTTTCACATCACATATTTTAGCGTCAATATGGACGTGTACTGCAGGGTAAGTTAAAAAATACAGCTGGTCATAGTGACTTAGGCTTGTGCTCGTACTTGCGTTAATGACAGATACCTACCGTTACAAGTTAGACAAACAGCAACTGTTCTAACAATCAGGGTTCGTACGTGTTGAAAAAACCGAGATGGGTCTGTCTGCGGACTGCAAGAGAGGGGAGTAACAGGAAGTGGGCGTAACTTGAAGTTGTCCAAATCACACAGAACCACACGATATGTCAAACTCAAAATGAGATGTTGTCGGCAAGATGCCAGCTCGTATAGAGACATTTAGTAATGTCGTAAGTTTAACATTTAAACCATATTATTAGATTACCCTTTGACTTTATGAATACACATAAATGACAGCTTGGCAATATATTAAAGGTTTTTATTAAATATTATTTCAATTTTTTTTTCAGCACATGTAGTCAGAGTTACAGAAAAATTATAATAATTCAGCAAATAAGGAAATTGTTTTATTTATTTTAATCATGTTTGTTAAAAGTATGTTGAATGATGTTAGTTCATTTATGCAACCATGTATTTGTTATAATGATGAAAATATTTGAAAACCAGTTAAAATCAAGTAGCCTAATGATGCAGTCCTTAGTTTAAATCTTAACTTTTGAGTGTATGCAGAATTAAATGGATGTAAAATTATTATCATGTCACATGTGATATTTTATTTAATGTGACAGAAAAAAAAGACAGTAACACCAGTGACACACAATGAATCACCAATGACATACATAAGACCAAAGATCATTATTCTTCAATAATAATAATAATAATAATATAATCATAAAGTTTTTTTTTTTTTTTTTTTTTTTAGCACAATTCACACCCAGCGGTAATTCAGGAAAAAAATATCCGAATGCCCCACGTGAAACTTCGGTCTTCCGATCTTTTACCATCGTGTCAATTCTCCATTGATTTTGATTAATATGCGCGAGGGAGCGAGAGAGAACAAGACAGTTTGAAGACGCGCGCGCGCGCGACCGACCGGGCCTCTCTCTCTGCTCGTTCTTTCAGTAATGTTAATATGCGCGCAAGCGCAGCAGTCATCTACATAATTTACCGATCAAATAAGGCTTTGGCGAGACAAAAAAATCGCTTGTGAGAGAGACGTGAGTGACAGAGAGACGGAGGGAGAGCAGGGAAAGGAAATGCAGCTGAAAGGAAATGCAGCTGAATGAATACGCTACATGTTTTAAATAGCGTACTTTAAAAAAAAAAATTATAATGAAACGCAATATGTTGCGGCCGGTGTTGATTCTGTGGCGCACCGCCACGAATTAGTCTATGTGTGGGAAACTCTATGTTAAACTCGTGCGAGAGCGATTCAAAAGCATTCAGAAGTGTCTGTTTGCTCTTATCGCTCTCGCGGTACTTTGATATCATACACCGACCGGTCTGTGCAGCCAGTGCAGCTTTAAGTCGGAAAAAACGGTGAGCAACTTGAAGTGGACGTAACTTGAAATGACGAAACTTGAAGGGGCGTAACTTGAAGTGGGCGTAACTTGAAATGACGTAATTTGAAGGGGCGTAACTTGAAGTCTTGCAGGATGCAGACAGATTCTATTGAAAAAACCTGGAAAAGTTATGGAATTTGAAAAAAGCAAATTCCAGGCCTGGAAAGGTTTTGAAAAAATAAAAAGACCCAGAAAGTTTTGGAAAAGTCATGGATTTTTTTTTTAACACAGCATAATATGTGATTAATACCAAAACTGTTTAATAAAAAAAAAATTTTGCGTTGTCTTAACGTCCTTATATTCGGGCGGCATAACGTTCAGTTCCAGTGTTGCCAGATGTACGATAATTATCGTATTTGTACGATAATTTTGACCTCTGTACGATGTACGATCAATAATGAAAAAAATCCCATAATGTACGATAATTTCAGAGTTTTCAGTCTTTCGTCCAAACACACATCCTACCGCCTCTCTCTCTGACCCCGAATCATTTTGCAGGCTCGCCTGCCTGCACGTATACACACACACACACACACACACACACACACACACACACACACACACACACACACACACACACACACACACACACACACACCACACGGTCAACACTACACTACAGTTTTGCACTACAATTTTTTTTACACTACACTACAATTTTAATTATGTTCAATTACAATTTTCTAGTTCAAAATGTGGACTGTCGGCATATCTTTTGCACTTTGGCAAAAAAAAAGTTAAGTAGCCAGACTTCCTCCAGTTAGTGTGAGCGCATTACACAGCTTGTTTAAATTGGCTGTAAAATTATTTGGAAAATACAATTGTTGGAAAATAGCTATATTTTTATGCGTTTGGTTCGTGTACGATAATTTTTCTCAAAAAACGATAATTTTGAGGTTTTGGTACGATACTTCGACATTTCTAATCTGGCAACACTGTTCAGTTCACTTCCGATTCACTCACTTGTTGCGATGTTGCCTGAGGCGAAGTCGGTGCTGACAGAAATTTAATTGAAATGCCAGGAAAGTGGCACGAGCATGCTAAAGTTTTGCAAGCACCGGTGGGTCGAGAATGTTAACGTAGCGGAAAGAGGATACGCAGCATAAAAGCCTACGTATGTCTCCAGCACGCGAGAGGAGAGAAGAAAACGAGTAAATGTCAGTTCAATTGTAAGGTCATTCTTTATGTGCCTAGGTGTGTGCGATATTGTCTATGAACTATGATATTGTAATCATTGTTCTCTTACGAGAGGTACTCTCGTACTGCGTAATATCTTACGCTAGGGGAAATCTCTTTTCCGCGAGATACTGAAGCCAAAAAATTATCCTTAATTTTGAAATAATGTAAAACGCGTTGCGGCAGCATGCAGACATAGGCGAGACAGCTCGCGCGCCTATTGGCTGCCCTGCGGCAACTGCAGCAGCCTATCGATAAGGCCCTATCGTGACGTCATCACCAATGGGGGCGCTTCGCGCCCCATACGTCACGTCCCGCCGAAACGGGCGTGGCCTGGGGCTATAAATATAGCATCGAAAGGCTAGCTTACCGGTTTTTCATCTCTTCAGCGGAGCTCACGCATCGCTGGATCCAGAGAGAAGAAGCCGCGCCGTGGAAACAGCATTTCAGCGGGACGAGTTCGGTACCTGGAGTCGCTGGCCGCGCCGCCTTCAACCACCGTTCCTGCTACGCTATCCGGCGTTATATCCTTTTATTGCATTGTGTGTGTTCGCCGCCGCGACTCACACTCCTTCTCTAAAAGAGCAGAGCGTCTTTTTCAAGATGTCTCGTCCATCCTGTGGCTCGTGCCGAGCCCCACTCAGCGACGGGGACCGCCATGTCATCTGCGTTTCCTGCCTGGGTGAAGGACATGCGGCTCTAGCGCTCGCTGACGGCGGATGCCCTCACTGCGAGCTTATGCCTATGGCGACTCTGAGGACTCGCATGGCAACTTTCCACGAGCCTGCACCTCCCGCTTCGACGCCGCGCCGTAAAAAGCGCCGTGCTCAGCGGATCCCTGAGCCTCCCACCGAGAAAAGCTCGCCGGTGCGCCTGCCAGCTTCGCCGTCTGCTTCTCTCGAGTCTCTCACTCCCGGACAGTGGCCGCCGCTGGCCGCCGCTTCCGCCGGAGATGACAAGGAAGAAGCGGCAGTTTTCGAGGAGGACAACTGCTCTATCCTGGCTTCGGACAGCGAGGATTGGGCGAGCTCTGTGGACCTCGCCCCTTCTTCTGCCCGCGAGTCGTCAGGAAAACGGGCCAGCATTGAAGCTGAGCTGATGCGTCTGCTCACACAGGCCACAGAGAGCCTCGGCCTCGAGTGGTCCGCGCCCGCCGAGCCTACACGCAACCGTCTGGACGGCTGTTTTCTACAAGGGGACCGCGTTTCCACGCCCTCAAGACCCGCCCCGTTTCTTCCTGAGCTTCATGAAGAACTGGCAAAGTCTTGGAGCGCCCCTTTTTCAGCCAGGCTACGTTCCTCTGCTTCGGCGGCATTCTCCGTGGTGGACGGTGCCAAAGACAGAGGATACCTCGCTCTCCCTCTAGTGGAGGAGGCAGTAGCAGCCCATCTTTGCCCGCCCTCTGCTGGACGGCGGACTAAGACGGCGCTACCTTCAAAAGCCTGCCGCGCTACTTCCACCCTGCACAGTCGCGCTTACACCGCCGCTGGGCAGGCTGCATCAGCGCTACACACTATGGCCACTCTCCAGATCTTCCAAGCTAACCTTCTCCGAAAGCTGGACGAGGAAGGCACGGAAGCAGTCAACGTGGCGGATTTAAGGAGCGCTACGGACCTCGCTCTCCGCGCTACGAAATCCGCTGCACAGGCCATAGGGCGGAACATGGCCTCTCTCACCGTTGCTGAGAGACACCTCTGGCTGACGCTTTCAGAAATGCCGGACTCGGAGCGCTCTGTGTTCCTCGACGCCCCCGTTTCTGCTACTGGCCTCTTTGGATCGTCCGTCAAAGATTTCGCGGACAGATTCGCTGAGGTACAAAAGACGTCGCAGGCCATGAAGCACTTTTTGCCAAAGCGCTCTAGCTCCGCATCAGGCCACTCTAAACAGCCGTCTGCTCGCAGCTCGCAGCCACCGCCCCCCGCCGCCGCTTCACAGCGTCGACAGGCCCGGGACCAGAGACCACGCTCTCGCTCTGCCGGCCGCCGCCCCCCACAGCATGGGACTCGGCCGAAGGTTGAGATGAAGCCCGAGGCCTCAAAGTCTTCCTAGCCAGCTTAGGAAAACGACGGTGTTCAAGCCCCGCTGCGGCCGGGTTTCCACCAAAACTTCCCGCTCGTCCAGTTCCATTACATGCGACTGTTCCAGTGTACTCTGCAGTAAACAAGTCGGTTACATTACCCGCTTGCCTGTACACAAACGCCGTTTTCACGGCGACCCAGATAAATCCTGTAAAGAGCGTATTTTCTGGTATTCCGGCCACGGCCGACGGTGTTATGAGTGTAGTAAAAATGCCCACTGCCCAGTGCCCATTCCTACACACAGACACAGCCCGCCCCACAGGGCTCGCGCACATAAAATCGACTCATGTCGATTGCGCACAGAATGTAGTGAACGTGCCCACGTCCCAGTGCCCACAAACACTACACGCTGCATGTCTCTCGGTTTCTGTAAAAACGAAACCAACACACATACAACCGACTCAGGTCGATGGTGTTTTCAATGCAAATGTGCCCGCTGTCCTGCGCCCACATTCACTCACAGACATGACGAATCCCTCGGTTTCCCCCACGCTCGCCGTCTCTCAGCTACCTGCCGTGAGAGAGCCGAGCGCGGGCGAACCGCCCGCTGTGATCAAAACACTCCCCGCCTCGAGCGCTGCAAATGCGGTGTCTATAATACAGCATACCGAAGCTCCCCGGTCGCCACTATGTCACGACCAGAGCTCCGATCTCATTCAACCCTTAGCTATGCACGCACATGCGTGGGCAAAGCTTCCCGGTGTATCAGAATGGGTGCTGAACATTATAGAAAGAGGCTATTCGCTACAGTTCGCTCGACGTCCCCGCCGTTGTGCGGTGCGAGTCGAAACCACGGTAGAAAAGGAAGTAGCAAGTGTACTTCGTACCGAAATTGCGAAACTGTTGAGCAAAGGGGCAATAGAGCCTTTATCTCAAGCTCAGAGCGAAGGGGGGCTATACAGCAGATATTTTCTGGTTCCGAAAAAAGACGGGGGTCTCAGACCCATTCTAGATCTAAGACAACTGAACGTAGCGCTTTCAAAACGCCGGTTCAGAATGCTCACAACCAAGAAAATCCTCGCGCAAATTCGCCACGGGGACTGGTTTGTGTCAATAGATCTGAAAGACGCGTATTTCCAACAAATAGCGTCACGTCACAGGCGATTTTTGAGATTCGCCTTCGAGGGCCAGGCTTATCAATACACAGTCCTACCGTTTGGCCTGTCCCTAGCACCCCGTACATTCACGAAGTGCATGGACGCAGCCCTCGCTCCCCTGAAACTTCGGGGAATGCGAGTTTTGAACTACTTGGACGATTGGCTGGTTCTAGCTCAGTCACATACGGAGCTCATAGAACACAGAACCATTTTACTCGAACATCTCGAGAATCTGGGTCTCAAAGTCAACTGGGCGAAAAGCTCACTGTCTCCCAGTCAGAGAATATCTTTTCTGGGCAAAGAACTGGACTCGCTGTCAATGACAGCTCAAATATCGCTACAGCGCAGATTGACTATTCAGCGCATGACAGAAACCTTCCGCCGCGGCACTATAGTCCCGCTAAGGAAGTTTCAAAGGATGCTCGGTCTCATGGCAGCAGCATCCACAGTTCTCCAGCTGGGTCTGCTTCGCATGCGCCCACTGCAGTTCTGGCTACAAGCGCGGGTACCGCGTCGAGCATGGACTTCAGGTCTCTTTCGTCTCAAGGTCGATCAGGAATGCGTCTCAGCACTGATACCCTGGAGAGCGACCGACTGGTACCAGTCAGGTGTAAGCCTGGGGACTTCCTCGAGTGTGAAGGTGGTGTCCACGGACGCCTCCACCTCGGGATGGGGAGCACTGCTCGAGGGCAGACCGTTTTTCGGCCAGTGGTCAGAACGGGAAAAGCTTCTGCACATAAACTGCCTGGAAATGATGGCAGTCGACAACGCGCTGAGGCGCTTTCGTCCCCAAATAGCAGGACACCACGTCTTGGTCCGCTCGGACAACATGTCAGTGGTAGCCTACATAAATCGCCAGGGAGGCATCACATCCCGAAACCTATACAGGTTAGCGAAACGCCTCCTGGTATGGGCTCAGCACAATTTGCGCTCGCTCAGAGCAGCGCATGTGCCTGGCCACCTGAATGTGGGACCAGACAGACTGTCCAGGAACAATGTTCCAGCAGGAGAATGGTCACTGCATCCGCAGACAGTCCAACTGCTGTGGCAGACATTCGGCAGAGCAAAGATAGACCTGTTTGCGTCTCAAGAAAACGCTCACTGCCCGGAATTTTTCTCAAAGAGCAGGGATGCGCTGGCCCACGTCTGGCCCCGCTGCCCGCTCTATGCCTTTCCCCCCATCACGCTCCTACCTCAGGTATTAGAGCGGATCAGGGAAAGCAGATGCTCAGTGTTACTGGTTGCTCCGTTCTGGAAGAACCAGGCTTGGTTCCCAGTTCTTATGCAGCTGACGAGCACTGCCCCATGGCCAATACCAGTGAGGAGGGACCTCCTCTCTCAAGCCAGGGGCTCGATCTGGCATCCTCGCCCGGAGCTTTGGTCCCTACATGCGTGGGCCATCAACGGGTACCCTCTGATATCCCAGAGGGAGTGTTAAACACGATCATGCAGGCTAGAGCTCCCTCTACGAGACGGCTCTATTCCTCAAAATGGTCAGTGTTCTCCAGCTGGTGCACAGCACGCGGCTTTTCACCCCTGGACTGTGGAGTGACGGAGGTTCTCTCCTTCCTACAAGAGCTACTGGATGAAGGCAGAGCCCCATCCACGCTCAAAGTCTATGTGGCGGCTATAGCAGCGTTTTCCAAACCAACGCTTGGTCAGTCACTAGGAAGGAACGATCTGGTCATTCGGTTCCTTAGAGGAGCTAAGAGGTTAAATCCTCCCAGACCTCCCTCAGTCCCCATATGGGACCTTTCTACGGTCTTGGAGGCCATGAAGGGTGCCCCATTTGAGCCTATCCAGTCAGTAGATATCAAACACTTGTCTTTCAAAACGGTGTTTCTTCTGGCTCTCGCTTCAGTGAAGCGCATAGGGGACTTACAAGCGCTCTCAGTGAGCGCGACGTGTATGGAGTTTGGGCCAAATGACTCGAAAGTCATACTCAAACCAAGGCACGGGTACGTCCCTAAATCCCTCAATACACCGTTCAGGGCCCAGGTAATTTCCCTGTCTGCCCTGCCGGTCTCTAACGAGGAGAAGGACGCCAGCTTCCTTTGCCCAGTCAGGGCGCTAAGGGCTTATGTGTCCCGCACGTCTGTTTTCAGACAGACGGAGCAGCTCTTTGTTTCACTCTACGGACGTTCTAAGGGACTCGCCGTTTCGAAACAGAGCCTATCCAGATGGATAGTCGATGCTATAGCGCTGGCTTACACCTCTAAGGGCTTGCAGTGCCCATTAGGTGTCAGAGCGCACTCCACGAGAGGCGTGGCCTCGTCGTGGGCTTGGTCTAGTGGGATTGCCTTGCAAGATATCTGTATGGCGGCAGGCTGGGCCTCCCCGTCTACATTTATAAGGTTTTATAACCTAGAGGTTCCCGCTCTGCAAGCTAAGCTGCTTTCAGTCTAAAAATCGGTACTGTCTGCCCCGAGTACGTCCGGCCCAGAATACCGAAATAGCGCGAGCAACGCTCGTTTAGATCGCGCAGCTCTATGGGCAATGTGTAAGACCCACTATATTCATCAGTCCAGGCCGGGGTCGCCCTGACTGAGTAAATACCATCACTATAACTGTTCTTATAGGATGCTGCATTACAGGAATGATGCTATTCTAGCCACTCTTCCTGGGCTCTCTGTGAGTCACTTATGATCATGTACTACATGAGCCCGGGCACCTGCCCTTGGGACTTTGGTGCTGGATCATAGCATGCA
This sequence comes from Leuciscus leuciscus, assembly GCF_965113295.1. Taxonomy (NCBI): domain Eukaryota; kingdom Metazoa; phylum Chordata; class Actinopteri; order Cypriniformes; family Leuciscidae; genus Leuciscus; species Leuciscus leuciscus. Next base: position 35,044,739 of record NC_138735.1, read on the forward strand.
CGGCGTTTTACACTGTTTCCCCTAGCGTAAGACTCGGTTACTAACGTAACCTCGGTTCTCTCTAGAGAGGAAACGAGTACTGCGTATCTTGCCGTGCCTGCGCACGCTCCGGTTCGCTCCGGCGATGAAAAACCGGTAAGCTAGCCTTTCGATGCTATATTTATAGCCCCAGGCCACGCCCGTTTCGGCGGGACGTGACGTATGGGGCGCGAAGCGCCCCCATTGGTGATGACGTCACGATAGGGCCTTATCGATAGGCTGCTGCAGTTGCCGCAGGGCAGCCAATAGGCGCGAGAGCTGTCTCGCCTATGTCTGCATGCTGCCGCAACGCGTTTTACATTATTTCAAAATTAAGGATAATTTTTTGGCTTCAGTATCTCGCGGAAAAGAGATTTCCCCTAGCGTAAGATATTACGCAGTACTCGTTTCCTCTCTAGAGAGAACCGAGGTTACGTTAGTAACCGAGTACGCTTTAACTATGTACGAGGCACTGCGAGTGCGAGCTGACATCGCGTTTGTCTCTCATGCTTGCTTTCACTGCGTGATGTGTCAGTGCAGTTATAGATGTCCCCAAATTAGTTTTTGTCTTATATTTATATCATATTATGTTGTTATATTAGAATGTCACATGAGCAAGAGTGCCGTTTTCCTGTGCACAATTGCAAATGTGCTATTTATTTTATACAACAGTTAAATTAACAATAAAGTTAACATTGTGAGTTACTTTTTGGACACAATATTGTCAATTTTCACTTTATATCGCCGACGAGAATTTCATAATGAAGCTGTAGTCCAACAGACATCGATGTTTTTTATTTATTTATTTTTTTTATTTAATGAAATCCGCGTTTTGAACGAATCATTTTAACGATTCAATGAACAATCACTTGTTTTTATGAATGAATCAGCCGTTTGAACAAATCGGTTGAATAAATGACTCCAACAACTCGCTTATTAAGACAGTGACTTGCCGCCACCTACTGGTGGTTTTAGTTTCATATTTAAAGTATCCTTTAATACTGAGGACACTGTACATGTATTTTATCCTGTCCTTCAAAGATCTTGCACTTTATTTTGGATTGTACCACATAAATTGTCATCCATTTTATTGTTAAACCTCTGAGGGTAAACTTTAACACATATTTTTATTCTTATAATGTCGACTGACATTTTCAGGAATACATAGTCATGGAAATGTGCCGAAAAGTCATGGAAAAGTTATGGAAAAGTCATGGAAAAGTATTGGTTAAAATGTGTATGAACCCTGAACAATGTACTGTCACATACGAGCGTACATCTTTACGATTATATTTGGCTAATCGGCATTTGAAAATTTTTTGCGATACACTGCTCTACAGTAATTTGTAGGGCTGTACTCAACCAAAGAAAATCTTGGTCGACTGAAGTCCTGAAATTTTCGACTAAAAATCGACTAAAATCGACTAAAAATGACGTTAGAAAAAAAAAACGTTAAATTAATTAGATGTGCACTGTGCGCAGTACTTGGTAGCCTTGTTGTCCGCCTAAATGAATTATAAATAAACAAACAACTAGTAGGCTATTTGCAGTATATTAAATCGTTTTTGACCTAATTATTTTGCACTGAAATGAGTCTGACACTTGAGTCTGTCGGCTCTGACAGCGCTGCATCACCTGCGCAATATCATAGCTTATGATTTCCGAAAATAGTACTATGTTGTCAACTAGTGATATCATCACAAGAACTGTTGAGGAATATACAACATAATTTAGACAATTATTTTTGTCATATGTTATAATAATAAGTTATTATTAGTCAGACACTATCATTTCACCGTGCATGTCCACCGAGCGAGGCTGATGAGCTTAACGTTAGCTTCGCAGCTGAGACACGAATAGACTATTAACTTAAAGCTTTTACTCTTAATAAACACAAAAGGCACGTCCACTTTAATAAAAAAATAATATTTATTAAACAAACCAGATCAAGAGCAGAAACGAAATAAAGTGCATAACTGAAAAATAAAGCATCCTAGGCTCAAAACTAACAACCAACAGCACAGCGCAATTGCGCATTAGGCTCCAAATAAAAAATAAAAAAGTTAGGTTATCACACTAAAACATTGAAATATGCAAATTCTGATATGTTCATAGCTTACTCAAAACAGACAGGGCAAGCTAACGCAGACAAGTGAGCTTACCACTTTTAGTCATGTTTGTCGTCGAGCTGTGGAAAATGTTGCTTGCAAACTTTGCATTCGACCTTTTTCCTGTTATCAATTTTAACAAAATGCTGCCACACTGTCGATTTCTTTGTTGTTGACATGTTAGAAGAGGACTGACTATTAAACGCTCTCACAATTAAATAAATAATATTCAGCATCAAACCTACTACGCTCGACGCTCTCTCTTGGGTTGGACTAATCCAAAAAAGGTGAAAACAAGGGGGGTGTTTTGAAGACAGACTGTTACAGTGAAACAAGGGTATTCTGAAAACACCCCCATTAGCAGTTAGTGCTTTCCACCTGATGAAATGAGCGCGCCTCAGCGCGGCAAAACTGATGAAATAAACGCGGCAGAAAATCGACCAATCAGAATTTTGGTCGAACCAGAACGTATCGACCAACTAATCGACTAATCGACTAGGACAGTACAGCCCTAGTAATTTGAAAGTGATTGCAGTACCAGTTTTGGCCACAATCTTACATACGGTTCCTTTAAGTACGTTCGAATATGCCTACTTTCCTACTATATAGTAGGCAAAAACAGTATGTGAAGGAAGCAGTACGTTCGAAACATCAGTATTCATAAAAGAGTAGGCGAGAAGTTCCCGGATGGCTTACTGCTTCTGGCCAGATTCTCGAGTGCTCAACCGATGGATACTCTTCTATCCCAGGAGGCCACGCGAGAGGATACGTCATTATCAACATCGCGGAGATCAGCGACGCGGGTGCTTTCAAATGTGAGTAAACACGGTTCCTTGTGTTAAAATTGCATGTGTTGAACTACTGTAGAGTAAACTGTTGAACTGTTGAAGGTGTAAAGACGTTACACAGTGTAGTATCGTTGTGATTTTGCTGTAAAAACACGTTTTATTATGTATAGCTAACAGGGGAGCTCCAGTAAGGACACGTAAGTTACGTCTCTAAAGTGGATTTACATAAACCATATACATCTTAAAGACGCTTATTTTAAATGTCAGAAATAATGAAGTTTTCATTCACAGATGAGAACAGTTCAATTCCAGGAAGGTTTCTGGGACGATTCAAACAAAAAGAACCAGTGACTGCTTTGTCATCTCAGAAGAGGCTTGTGCATTCATCAGCAAACTGACATTTGAGTCCATACCTCTCAACTTAAAATACACCAACAAGCCTCAACTCTCCACAACAGGAAGTGAGGGATAAAGGGCTCGTGCTAGTAACAGCCTCCCTCGCCGTCGAGGGAAAGACCATTGCAACGGCTCGTAAAGAGTCACCCTGGTGAAACATGTAATGACTGATAAGACCGCTAACAGAATGACCAACATGAATGGGAAAAGTTCTTAAAACACATCTTCAGATGCACCTGAACACATCATCAGTGATGTAACCTGGGGTCCTCGGATGTTTCGGGTCTTTCAACATCAGACACCCTCGCCCAGGCGACCCAGCCACGGCTGATCAGACCGCGACTTGTGTTCAGGTAGCACTCGCTTGCCCCCATGGTGCTCCTCTACGGATCCAGAGCCATCTCGAGGCTTTCTCGGCTGCGTCGGTGGTGTTCTTGATGGCCCTGCTCCTTGTTGTTCCTGCAATGCCCAGCGCAGTAAAGGCTTTGTGGAGGGAGCGCCCCACAAATCCTCTGCAGCCAACCTCGATAGGCATGCATCTCGCCTTCCAGCCCTGTGCTCGGCAGTCTGTTACCAGATGTTCATATTTGGTCATCTTTCTTTCGTGGGCTTCTCCCAAGCAGTCCTCCCATGGCACGGTCAGCTCCATGATGATTATATTCTTGGTACTCTCTGAGACTAGAATGATATCTGGCCTCATAGTTGTGCTGACGATGTGCTGGGGGAATTTCAACTGCTTCTCCAAATCCACAGAGAGTTTCCAGTCCTTGGCTGATGCCAGGATCCCTGCTGGTGCCTTCCTCCCTGCTTGTGGCTGTTCTCCTGCCCTAACAAATGCGATTGAGCAAGTGGTGTTGATTCCTCGGCCGCCTTTGCTGATCTCTTTGCTGATAGTATCTGCAATAGATTTCAGCACCTGGTTGTGACGCCAAGTGTAACGACCCTGGCCAAGCGCTGTTGGGCAGGAGCTCAGAATGTGCTCCAGCGTTCCACGAGCTGGGCACAATAGGCAAGTTGGTGTGTCTGCTTTTCCCCACGTACAGAGGTTTGCTGGGCTAGGCAGGACGTCGTACACTGCCCGAATCAGGAAGGTTATGCGGTGCGGCTCGCTTTGCCAGAGCTCCGTCCAGGTGACCTTGCGGTCCATGGCCTGCTCCCACCTGGTCCAGGCCCCCTGTTGCCCCATTCCGGCTGCTCTGCTCGTCCTTCCTTCCTCCACAGCAACTCTAACCTCTTCTTGTATTCGGCTGCGTTTCTCCTTCCCCTTCCACTCTTTCTGTCGAGGAGGTGTTGGGAACATCCCCAAGCCTGCTCTGCCTTGGGCCACCACTCCCACAAGTTCTTTGTGCCGCAGTCGAGCCTGTGCATCCAGCACAGCGGCTTGGGCGCTCCACTTCCTCCCTGTCTTCACCAGCACTCCTGCCTGGGCCACCTTTGGGTCGTTGGAGTCTCTATACATCAGCACCTCACGTGCCCGAGTCACTTTAAACTCCTCTTCCAGGGATTTCAGAGGCAACCGGAGCATTGTGGTGTTTCCATAGAGGGCGATGTTGCTGAGACTCCTGGCCAACCCTAACCATCTCCTGAGACAGCTGCTGACCTTTCTTTCCAAGGTCTCCACCGTGGAAATGGGAACCTCATACACAAGTAGCGGCCAGAGTATTCTTGGCAGTATACCATGTTGGTAAATCCACGCTTTAAACTTGCCGGGGAGGCCAGAACGGTCTGTTGCTCTTAACCAGCTGTCCAGCTCCTGGCAGGTTGACTGAACTGATGCGAAGTCTCTGAGGCTGCTGTCAAAAACCTTGCCCAAGCTTTTCACCGGCTGTTCTGACAGTGATGGTATCTTTGCTCCTTTGATGCTAAAATGGAACCTGTCCGTGACCTTGCCCTTCTTCAGCACTAGCGAACGGGACTTGGCTGGTTTGAACTCCATCCTAGCCCACCGGATGAGCTTTTCCAGCCCTTGGAGTATCCACCTGCCTCCTGTCACTGACTCTGCGGTGACTGTCAGGTCATCCATAAATGCTCTGATTGGCGGTTGGCGGACCCCTCCTCTGCTTTGGGGCCCCCGACACTCAGGCTCTGCCGATTTGACAATCATATTCATGGCCACCGCAAATAGGATCACAGAGATGGTGCAGCCTGTGATTATTCCCACCTCCAGTTTGTGCCAATCTGATGTCACACCTCCTGCAGAGACTCGCATCCTGAAATGGTTGTAATAATCCAAGATCAGATCTGCAATGTGATGTGGCACATGGTGCTTGGTCATGGTGGTCTGGACCAGCTTGTGGGGGATAGAGCCATATGCATTGGCTAGGTCTAACCACAGTACCGTGAGGTCTCCCTTGTGTTCACGAGCTTCCCGGATGAGCTGAGTCACCACTCCCGTGTGTTCCAAGCATCCTGGAACTCCAGCAATTCCTCCCTTTTGCACTGATGTGTCTATGTAGTTGTTAGTTAAGAGGAAGTTGGTCAGACGCCTTGCTACTATACTGAAGAAGATCTTGCCTTCCACGCTCAGCAATGAGATTATTCTGAACTGATTAATCTTCTTGGAATCTTTCTCCTTAGGGATCCAGACTCCCTCAGCAAATCTCCACTGCTTTGCCACCTTTCCTCTTCTCCAAATGACTCGAATGATCTTCCAGAGTCGCTTGAGTAGCAAGGGGCAGTTCTTGTAGACCTTATATGGGATTCCACTTGGTCCAGGGGCAGAGCTAGATTGTGCCTTACGCACAACCTCCTGTACTTCTTTCAACAGTGGCTCCCTGCTGTCAAACTCCTTGGTTGGGGGAGGTGGATCTACAAGGATGTTGCACTGGCCCAACTCTTCCTCCCGGAGAGGGTCACTGTAAGTGCTGTGCAGATGCTGGTCAATTTCCTCTTTTGAACAGAGCAACTTTCCATCACGCTTCTGTCCCAGGAGCTGTTTAGTGAAGCCAAAGGGGTTGGCAATGAACGAAGCTCTCTTTCTGGATCTCTCCTTTCGACGCCTTCGGTGCCATTCTGCTCTGCGCAAGGTCATCAGCCTTTTCCTCAAGACAGCTCTCAACTCCTCCAAGGGGGGGCGTTGCTCCTCACTGGCTTCCTTGTGCTGCTTCTTGAGGGACTTCAACTCCTGCCTGATTTTGTGGATCTTCACTGCTCTGTGGTTCATGGAGTAGGTGGTTGGAGTTGATCGCTTCTCCTCAGCACCGAACCTTTCCTGAGCTAGGCTGGAGATGATGGTCGTCATTGCCTGCAGCCTTCGATCCACATCTCCCTTCTCTGTTGCTTCAAGCACCTTGTCGACGTCCTCGTCAAACTGGCTCCAGACTGCCGTCTTACAGGCCTGCGGCCACTTGATTCGCGCCTTTGCCTGGGGCAGAAGACCTGGGAGAACGGTTAGTGGCACACGGAGGCTCTGAGCACTATGGGGTGCTTCCTGGCTCGGCTCCTCCTGCGTCTCATCAGATGTAGCATCTGTGCGCTGTGACACATGTTTGTTCTCCAAACACTTCATCCTGGCTTGGTGGATCTTTAGGCCACGGCTGTTTTTGCAGGTTTTTCCGCACCTGCATACTGCGGTCGTTGTCGTTTCTCCATTGCCATTAGTCGGTAACCTTGGGTCTGTCAGATTGGGGTTCTCATTCTCCCCCCCTCTCGGGCTCCCCTGGGGGTATACTTCCATGAGTCGATCTGTAGCTTCAAAAAGGGGTTCCTCCTCTCGGAGAATGTGGTTTGGGCTGCCAACCCTTCCCACCCCGAGTGCTGTCTTCCCAAGCTGCCAACTGTCTCTCCAGTAGTCACCAGCCTCTTCCTGGTTGTCAACCAGTCTATTCCTGGGAGTCACTGGCCTTGCCAGAACAAATAGTTCTTAAAACACATCTTCAGATGCACCTGAACACATCATCAGTAGAAGAACTTTAAGAAGAACTTTAAATGATAAGTTGCAGAATGTGGAAAGCTCACAAGAAGTTGTGCAAAGAAGAGAGATGAGTACAAGTTCAAACAATAGTCAACATCAACCAAACTTTCTTTACATTTAATGTTAAAGCCATTAATTATACTAGTAGCAACTTAATAATAACCCCACCAGAAGGAAAATAAATTAAAGAAAATTAAGAATTAGGAAAAATAAGTATAAGGAAAAGGCTAAATAAAGAATAAGGAGAAGTAAATAAAAGGCATTTTTTTTTGCAATTTTTGACTGTACACAAGCGTAATTTGTGCCAAAAATGAATGTAGGGAAGGAACAGTGACACAAATAGGCCGTATATCAGTACCAGAAGGACTAATAAAACACTTGGTAATGGATTATATGAACAAAGGCAATGAGATCAACAGAGGAGGGTCAGGAGAAGTAATTAAATATTACCAGAGAAGTGTTCCTTAGATTTGAAATTCTATCAGAAATAAGTTCAGTCATTCCAGAAAAATTTAAGATTAAAATTAATTGTATGCAGAAACTTAAATTACAGAAAGGAAGTTTTAACAATAATTAAGTTATAATGCTTTATGTTTGAAATGGTTGAGATTTTAGAGTTTTACAGTTTTAAGTTGAAGTTGAAAGTTGAGATTTATTTAGATATACAGAAAAAGAAATGACCATATAATGAATATGTAAGATAGTATAAAAAGTTATTTTCGAGTGTTATTTTTTCTAGTTGTCTAATGAGTTTATTGAATGACTTTTATGAAGTAAATGTAACATTGCTCTTAAAGCTTTCTTAGTTTGAGTGATTACATGTGACATAATTAAGGTTATTCATGATAGTTCATATGCTTGAACTGAGGAGCTATAATGAGAAGAAGCTGCAACACGTGAGATTTAAACATTTTAAAAATGGTATTTATTGTTAAATTTGGTAATAAAGTACAGAATTTGAAATGTAAAATGTTATAACGAAGCATATTGTGATTTAATGGATAGAAGGTGCACTACAATGTTATGTTTGTTCATCACCTAAAAATGACTGACTAAAAGATTGATTCTTCAAAAATAAGTGAATTGATATTCCTTCATAAAAATAAGAAGTGAATAAAAATGAGAAATAGTTATGTTTACCTATGCGAAATAAAAACACAAACTGAATCAATTATTCTACAATAATCAGCAGAGATTTATTATAATGAAAACAATTACATGGAAAAAAAGTAGAATGACTTGTGTTTGGAGAAAAAATAGCAAATACGATTGAGTCCAAAAGTTAAGGAAAACTTGATTTAAAGATTAAGGAATGTTTTCTGAAGTTGCAATATTGAAAGGGGGTTATTATTCTGTTGTGTACTTCCCATATCAAGAAGATAATGAAAACTAATTTTAGAGGGCAAATAAATCATATATTATTAAGATTGGGTTTATAAACCAAATTGAGATTTACAATCATTGGATGTTGATTGAAGTACCTTGAATGAGGATGAAGAAGATAATGAATAAGCCAGACCCTGGGTGTCTGGGTCGAAGAGGATATCTACATTGCAAGAAGAACTTTATAGTATAAGGGATTTTTATGTTTGACATATTATACATAACTGTGACAATAAGACAATGCTGAACCAATTTCATCAACACACTTGTAACAATGTTTGATGTTTGATTAGGGAGGACTCGAGTCTTTTACTTTCTCCATTGAAAGAAAGAAAAAACAACTGAAAGAAAGAAAAATGTATGGAGAAAGATGTTTGGCTCGATTGCTCCTCCAGGAGTGTGGTGGCATAATTTCAGTCATTGAAAATAAGAATGAGTGACTTAATTTAGTCACTAAGGTAGTATAACGGAGGGGACTGGATTTTGAAACTACACTCTGGAAAACGATAGTGAATGTGGGGCTTAAATAAGCCCCAGAGGAGGGAATGTTGAAGATTTTATTATTTAGAAAATAAGTAATTTAACTGTTTTTTGTACACTATTATTTCCTTTCTGTCTGTGTATGTCTTTGGGTGACTTTGGAACCTGAGAGCTGTGTGGTTACAGCAGAGAATTCTATTTCAGTAATGTCACATGGTACAAAACTATTTCTCAAAATACCTATAGAATGTATTACCATATTTGGGACAGGGATTTAGGTATATATGTTAGCTAGACAATTTTACAGCAGGGGTCTTTCTGCAGAAGGGCACTCGGCTTTGTTTGTTAATAAAGTCTAATATTTCTGGCATCAAATATCTCTGAAGTCATTCCCCTGAAAATAATTAAACTACAACAACCTCTGATGGGAACTTTATTGTTGGCTCTTCATCTGTTGGGGTTCATTTCACCTCCTCGATGTAGCCATTTGTTTGGTCAAGCATTTTAGGGGCAACTTGAATAACAGAAGGTCTTTGTAAGGCTGAATCTTCCTGGAGCTTCTCAGAATCGTTTGCCTTGGTCACAGAAAGCTGAGGGCTGAGTGCAAACAGTGCAAGGAGGAATCCTGAAGAACTGTTTCTCTCTGTAGACCCAGTGGAGACGGAGATACCAGAACAGTCATCAGGCACCTTTCCAGTTTGGCTTCTTCTGTATAGTTTAATGCAGGGGTCTCTAACTCAGCTTACCCGGGGGCCGCTGGAGGCAGTGGCGGAGCCAGGATTTTATCATAGGGGTGGCCAGACAAGGGCCAGCAACCAGTCTGGGGTGGCACAGAAATCTTAATTATTTTATCATAAATAATTTGATAATGTATTGGACTGTTTTAGTGCCTACACAACTGAATAAAGTTAATTTGTACTTAATTGTAATTGAGATAGTAGTGAATTGGGAATCATGGAATACTGAGTGAATTTTATATTTTTTTATTACCACCACCTCATATTAAAATTAATTAAATAGTAATAAAAGGGCACACACTATAGCTAAAGTTCAGCTTGCTCAGTTAGCTTGGTTCTGGTTCTCTAAATCTCCAATAGCTTGTTCTACATTGTTGTATCTTCATGGATGAGATAACATGCAGATAAATACTGTAGTCCAAAGATTATTCAACCTTCAATGCGTTTTATATAATCAATGAACTCTTCAACCAATTCTGAGTTTGTCAAAAAAAAGTTTAACTTTCTATATTAGTTGTCATAATAAATAATTGCAACAGTTCTATCATACATAAATTAAAAAGGAAAACAAAAGTTCTCTTTTGAATCCCCATGAGCAAGAATGTGAACAAGGCAGAAGTCAACAGCACATAATGTAAAATGTTATGTTTTTCATAATGTAATGTTGCCAGAATGTAAAATTAGTTATTTTATGGATTTAAAAATTATCCATTTTTGTTTGTCCTTTACAAATGAACGCAAAATGAATGCCTATCGTCTAGTACAAATGCACAGTGCTCACATTTATTTGGACATTAAAACATTACATATCAGTTTGTGCCTTATATTGTGATCTCACATAGCAGAATATTTTAAAGCCACACTAAGTAGAAATTGTGTTTTTGTCAAACAGCGACCCCTAGAGTCGCTGTGGAATACTTGCACTGTCGTAAATTATATTATAACGTTTTTACATGATTGCAGCTAAATCACAAGTAAATAGTCTATAGTCTAGGCCTACTGTATAATTTAATTTGTGTTGTTTTTATTGGAATGTAAACATTACAAAATGCCAGATATCATCAATTAAGTTAAATGTACGTCGCATTATTTCATAACATTGGCCGTTATGATGTCATTAGACATGATTATTGCAATTTATCATAATAGTTTGCAAATTGTGCTCGTTTACACTATTTACAACCTCTACGTTAGGCTTATTTATGATAATTATGTGAGATATTGAAAGCTGTTCTCATGATAATCGCAGGAATCAACGTGATAAATACACTTCACAACACCTGAGTTCAGCTGGCAAACTAATTCGTGAGGCATAGCTATCTGATTTATCAAAACGATTCCATTTACACCTGGTCACATAAATGTATTTTTGCGAAACGGATTTAAATTCGATCTTCAATTCTCGCACTATATGCAGATTTAATGGAGTGCACGTCACCGAAAGCAACAGATATGAGCTGCATTTTATAGATCATCAGCTAAAATGTCAAAATCAAAGACCGCAATAAGAGAGAGCAGTAACAGCCCTGGTCAGATCATTTCGTTTCTTAATGATGAAGATTGTGTGTTAAGCGTCTGCGACTTACTTTCACTTTGATTTGCGATAGTTTGCACGTTGGCTTGATGCAGTTGCTCATCTGTGGTGATGCGTGTTCCAGCGCGTCGTCATATCTGGATATAACATATAGCCTATACAACGCTCTCACACGTTTTTTATTTATTTTTTTTAGCATTTTTGGGAGGAGTACAATTTACATATGTGGTTTCAACAACCATATGCATTTACACTTGTCCAGTTTCGTCTGGAATGCATCTCAGATCTCCTCCTGAAGTGGTTTGAGGGATCGGATTCAAATCCGTCTCAAATGCGTTTCGGAGGGCATTTAAACCTGGACTTTTCACGATCGGATAGCTATCCGATCTGAGAAAATGCATGAAGTGGCCAGGTGTAAACAAACCCCATGACAAAAACATACGCACGAAAGCCGAAAACAAACGCTGGTTGGCCTCTCACGTCCAAATTTGACGAAGTGGTGGGGGAAGTGACGTATGCCGTAAAGCAGTCGAATTTTGTAGTTCTTTTTGTGCTCTGGTTACTACCCGAACACCGAAGTTACATAGTGCCAGTAAAAGCGATACAGACCCTGTCAGGCTATGGCAGACGTGTCATTCAACCTATTGTAAGCAGAGCCGGATTAACGCAAAGGCAAACTAGGCACGTGCCTAGGGCCCGATTGGCGGGATGGGGCCCAGACAGAGGGACAAAAAAAAAAAAAAAAAAAAAAAATGTACAAATGTCCTATCTACAATTTATTTCAATATTTATTAATTAACTAAAAATAGTGACGATGTTTATCTTAACCATAGACTGTTACATTACTGCAGTTAAACCAATTAATGTGTCCGTTACAAAGCGGGTGCCGGCTTCTGAAAGTATGTGTAACGAACATCCATCAGGTGCTGCGAGGCAAAAGCCTAATAAGCACACAAAGAAGCACAGCTCATAATGCAGGTGTGTGAGTTGTCGTCATCTATTTTGAAGTGATTGCAATGTATTCTAAATATAAACTTGTACTGTAGATCAGCGTCATTTCTGGAAAAATCATTCACCGCTTTATTACGAGTTTAAAAGAGCGCGAGCGTCAATAACGTGCCCAGACGCGACGCTTTGAATTTGCGCGTACAATGAATAACATCGCGTCGGGAGCTGACTAGTAAAAAAGCTACAAAATTAAAAGACAAGACGTCTGTATTCTAAGTTAAAAAGCCAACACACTCACTACAACATTTTTAAATGTTTCAAATAAAGGATCTCATATCTATGGGTCTATCTTCTAAATTCTGCTGATGATTAGATTATACCCTGACATTACGCCAATAATATCAGTTTATATATTTTTTTCTGCTCAGTAGCGATCGTGTCTTTCTCTTCCACTTGATTTGTGTATAGCATATTTAAGGTAGCAATGCAATATAAAAGCACTTATGCTCATCTACTGAAGTGGGATTCTGGAACTGTGAATAAATTGAATAAAACAGCAAAATAACAACAACAACAACAACAACATCTTCATTAAACAAAAAAGAGATTACCTTAGATAAAGTTTGATTAATATGTACATACAGTACCGGTAAAAGTCTGGACCCATTACTATTTTTAATGTTTTTGAAAGAAGTTTATTATTATGCTCTACAAGCCTGCATTTATTTGATCAAAAATACAGAAAAAAACAGGAATATTCAGCAAGGATGTGTTAAATATATAAAAAGTGATAGTGAAGACTTTTTTAAAACAACTTTTTAATAATAAAAAATCCTGAAAAAAAGTATCACAGGTTATAAAATAAATATTAAAGGAGAAGTTCACTTTTAAAATGAAAATTCTGTCATCATATACTCACCCTCATGTTGTTTCAAACCTGTATGAATTTCTTTCTTCTGCTGAACACAAAGGAAGATATTTAGAAGAATGTCAGTAACCAGACAGTTTTTGGGTCCCATTGACTTCCATAGTATATTTTTTTCCTACTATGGAAGTCAATGGGACCCAAAAACTGTCTGGTTACTGACATTCTTCTAAATATCTTCCTTTGTGTTCAGCAGAAGAAAGAAATTCATACAGGTCTGAAACAACATGAGGGTGAGTATATGATGACAGAATTTTCATTTTAAAAGTGAATTTTAAAAGTGGTGCTTCTCCTTTAAGCACCATTTCTAACATTTGATAATAAATCAGAATATTATAAAGTTTTCTGAAGGATCACGTGACACTAAATTCAGCTTTGCATCACAGAAATATAAAGTATAGTAAAATAGAAAACCATTATTTTAAATTTTAATAATATTTCACTATATTATTTTTCTGTATTTTTGATCAAATAAATCCAGGCTTGATGAGCATAAGAGACTTCTTTCAAAAACATTAAAAATAGTAATGTGTCCAAACTTATGTACAGTGTAAGTAAAAATATACTGCTTTTAAAATTAAATGTTGTATAAATAAAAAGGTTAGGAATCATATTTGCTTCAAGTGTTTTTTTATTGGGGGTGGGGGGCCTCCAACATGAATTTTGCCTAGGGCCTCCTAATGTCTAGAACCGGCCCTGATTGTAAGTCGATGTACCATCACAAGGATCTTGGAAATATATTATGAAGGTTGAAAAGTTACATAGTGTCGCTTTAATCCAGACACATGTGACGCATATATAACAAATACATGCATGCAGTTTTGACAGCTTTAATTGCCTTTTTGATTCAATCAGTTAACTGACGACAGAACTACGGCTATAGCGCGCTGCATTAGTGCATGATGTGCGTACCGCTAGCACAGTACAACAGCTGTCAGCCGTATGACAGGAAAGTTAGTTAGTTTTACTGACATTTGGCCTGACAACATCTCATCTTACCGAAGATAGCCAACTGAATAAGGACAACACCCTTTTTCTCAGCATCTGACAGAAGTGTCACAAGCTTTCACACACATCTTCTAAAATAGAAGTAGCATCAGAAAAAAAGAGAATTACGTTTGTTGTTGACTGCACACTATTCGACTTACTCAAACCGGTCTTGCAACCCACCAGTTGAGAAAGATTGACTCTATATTTACTATGTGCATATCCCTGTCTGATGTTCTGCTGAAGCTCATTCGGCACTTGCACATTTCCGCACTGGTTTGACTGGCTCCTGGCGCTGAGGGGAAGTTGGAGTGTGCGTCTGAAAAGTCTCACGTTTTTTGTGGTCTTAAAGAGACGGTTCAGCGTTTTAAAAAACGCCATTTTTGTCAATAAAAAAAGAGACATAAACAGCAGTTGTGAGAGGGGTGGCCAAAGGGGTGGCCAAGCTTAGACCAAGGGTGACCACGGCCACCCCTGGCCACCCCCTAGCTCCGCCAGTGGCTGGAGGTAGAGTCGGGGTCAGGCTGGGGTCAACCAGTCGGGGTCAGGCTGGGCCGAATCAAGTATTCCACAAAAAAAGAGTTTCAAGTACTCCAAAAAAAGGAGCACAACTGATCCAATCTTCTCAATCTTTAGACACCTCTTCCTGACGGAGCAAACACACACACACACAGAGAGAGAGAGAGAGAGAGAGAGAGAGAGAGAATGGAAATGCTAACGAGTTAGGCCACCGCTAATGGCCCTGCTAAAGCATGGATGCTTAGTTGTACTGAAACTTAAATCAGTTTTTTTGTAGTTAAACTTGACAACAACTGTATCTATCAAATCTATCAAATTGATTAGAGTGGACAACAGAAATACACAAACCTATATACAAGAAACATATAGAATGGTAATAAAAAAAAATTAAAAAAAAGTATGGTTAAATAAAATCGTCGCAAAAAAAAAACACTCGAGGAAAGTGATAGTAAAGATTTATATTTTTAGAAAATATTTATTTTGCATATATGCAGTTATTTTTATTTGTATACCCTCACATTAGTTTACAATAGTTACATACATAAATAAAAATGGAACTTAGTTTAAATATATCACTATAAAATATCCACATGGAACAAACATAAAATAGATATTTGGGTAACCAAATATACTTCTAAACTATCTGTTTGCCCAAAAAGCTAAAAAAATCAATAAAAAAATAATAATAATAAAAAAAATCACCCTTTTTTAATAGAATGCTGTATTTCTGATCAAGTAAATGCAGGCTTAATGATTATAAGAGTCTCATAATAAAAATATATATATAAATCCATGATTGATTGATGAACATAATGGATTTATTTAAAAAAACTCAAAACCAGCTAATGTGCAAACACAACTTAGCAACCATTACACACTACATAAATGCAAAACACTGTGGGATAGCGGGAACATTTTTATTCTTGTACTCAGATTTAAACAAAAATAAATAAAATAAAGCTTTTAAAAAAACTGCAGCAAAAAAGAGAAACAAAAGTTATGTAAAGAAAAAAATAAATAAGACATGTTTACAGCATTTATTCTGCCTCAGGATCACGCCTCTCTGCTGGGTGAGGCCACAGGACTTCATCCACGTCACATGCTAGGTTCTCCCTTACAAGGCAACGGGGAAAGAATCCTTTAGCATGCCGAATCCAGCCCTGGCAAGATTCCACGCTGATGTCGCCACATGCTCCAGTCATTGCTTGAATTAGGTTCTCCTGTGTGTAAGGGTTATGGTCATACACTTTCCATCTCCATGCTGAGAAAAACTCCTCGATAGGGTTTAAGAAGGGAGAGTATGGTGGAAGAAAGACATTAATAAAATGCTGCTCATTTTGAAACCAGTCGCGTATTCTCGGACCACGGTGAAAGCTCACATTGTCCCAAATGACAACATACATGGGACGCTCCTCCTGCTCGCGCTCCCTCTGCTCGAGTAGAGCACCCCGTAGACCATCCAGGAATGTTAGTAGCAGTTCGGTGTTGTATGACCCAACAGTAACATGACTGTTGAGAACCCCATAGCTGCTGATGGCAGCACAGATGGTTATATTTCCACCACGCTGGCCAGGCACGTTGACCTATCACGTTGCGACCTCTTCTTCCCCTTTTGGCTAGATTGAATCCAGCTTCATCCATGAAGATGTATTCATGAGGCATAGCCATTGAGTCAAGCTCAAAGATTCTCTGTACACAGTGAAAACTACATTTAGTTCCATAAATGACACAGTAAGATGTATACATGTGCTGCTTCCCAAACTACACAGTACTTTCTAGTACTGAGTTTACTTGCACATATTGACATCGTAGCTCTTTCACTCTCTCACTGTTTCGCTCAAATGGTACCCGATAAACTTGTTTCATCCTTATCTTGTTGCGTTGCAGGACACGATCAATTGTTGACAGACTCACACTATTTATTCCCTCGAAATGTACGTTGTCTTCTACAATCCGCTGCTGTATTTCATGCAGTCGAATTGCATTGTTCTGACGGACCATATCCACAATAAGTGTCTCCTGGTGTAGTGAGAACATGCGTGTCCTTCCACCCTCATGAGGCCGTCTTTCAATTCTGTAAAAAGAACCCCATTTAGTTAGAAGTATACACATACACACACATTTTATTCAGTAAATGTTTTAAAAACACAGTACCATGGAAAAGTTATGTCTCATTGTCCCCTTTCTGAGACAAGTATACTTTACCTGTTTTCTTCTCTGAAGGTCTGGATTATAGAAGCCACTGAGAACCTGCTTAGGTTTGGTTGCACACGTTGCCCTGCCTCCCTCATAGTCATGCCATGCACCAGAACATGATCTATAACAGTTGCTCGAATGTCATTTGAAATGATTGATCTGCTTGGTCTTTGTCCTCGCCCACCACCTCTGACACTGACACAGACTCCTCTTCCTCTTCCTCTTCCTCTGTTCTGCTCCATTGTTGGATCAACTCATGCCATATGCATCTGACTAGGCTTAAATAGTGTTTTCTAATTGTGTGCACTGATTGGACACATGTGTTTTCAGTTTTGAGTGGTAGTGTGTAAAGGATGAGAACAGTGTGTTAGTTGTGTTTAACTTCTGTAGCCTGTGTGCACCATTCTGGGTACAAGTGTATGACACTGCAAAGTTGTGTTCTGTGTTTGAGAATGTGTTTAGAGTTTTGCTAAATGGGCGATTCAGATTCACAAATTGTGTCCTAAACAGATGAATAGTGTTTAAGATTTTGACAACAGTGTGATTGATTTGTTAAAGAGTTTTGGCAGTTGCCAGTTTAGTTCTTACAATGGGATTTAGTGTTTTAGCAATTCAGAAAAACTGTAATATGATATCAAGCAAATAGTTATATTTTCTAACATACATTTGAAGAAAAGTTGTACTTTCACAATTACATAATGTTTAAAGGCATTAAAACATTGTATACATTTAAAATACACGTCTTTAGCGTTCATACATTTGTAAAATGTTAAAACCGATGTGCTTTGAACTTTTAAAACGTGAAGCAATGCATTGGGTAACAGCTCAGTGAGTTGTTTTTAATTAAAGAAAAGTTTTGTTTTCCAAATACATTTAAAACTTTTTTAAAACACGATATAAAGTTAAAATGCAATGGTTTAGTATTCGAACATTCGCACATCGTACATTTACATCTTGTCATGGAATGTATTTTTGTTGTGTTTGTTGGATTGTTGTTGTGGCATTTCGTGTTGCATTTCCATGAAAAGAGAATAAATAAATGAAATGAAATGAATACATCACTCATCGACGGTAGAAACATGAATGAGTAGTGTATGAAGCCGAGTCTCCGTCCACCTAACACTAGATTTATTTATAATTACACTAAATAGCATCTATAAAAATAATATTTGTTTAAAAAAAATAAAAACTCATGTTTTAGTAAATTTTTGACTTTTAGTGAAGTTAACAAATATTCACTAACTTACTGATTTATTCACTCTTCGATAGGATAATCCACCTCACCCAATGGAGAAATCTGATCATTGTTTGAGAATGCGTGGTGGCAGCAGCTTATTAGTAAGAGAAAATATTACAATATCAAACAACAACAGTAAAAAAAATACATAAAGTGAATACTTTTTAAGCAAAACTTTTTAACACTACGATTTGCTACTAAGTTTTGTTTAGTTTCTAGCTAAAATATCTCTTAGCCTACACGGTTCCGTATAGGCATCCTTGCGCTCCGAAAGCACAACACGAATGAGAAATAGACTGATCTGTGAAGCGAGTCCCCGCCCACCTAACACTCACCCCAACGCACGAGAATACACGCCTGCAGAGGTAGCTACATATTTAAATGGTGGTAAATGATTGAACATAATAACTCTAGGCGCACGCGCCGTCACTCGTCAACATGTGTGGGGATTTATTCGTATAAAAGTACACAAATAAACATCCAACTCGGTTCACAAAGTGAAAGAGGCAAATAATAGGAAGAGAACAAAAGTCGGTAGAGCGTTATCTCTTCTCCTGCACAGCTCTCGCATCTCATACGGACACACCCTCTACGTACATGAGCAGTTGTCATTCTACTTCAAATTGCCGTAAATCCTCCAAGTGACCGTTACAATGTGTACAGCTTAGTAACCCAACTGCTCCTCCTGTCGTCCTCTCACTCTGCCTTTTTCCCGCTTCGCAACGTAGCCATCCTACAGCTTTCCGCCCCGCGACACCATAACATCGACCACCACGGCATCCGTTTCAGGCCAAACGGAGGAGCAGTTGGGTTACTTAAACCTGGCCCCCTCCTGTCCCATTTCCTCCCGTGGAGTTGAGGATATGTCTCACCAGCGACCTCCGGCTTGTCACAATCCTGACATGCGTCGGGAACAGGAACGCCTTGACACCTTTCAGAATTGGACTCTTGCTACAGTAACTCCAGCCGAGCTTGCCAAAAGTGGTTTCTACTACCTTGGCCAGGGCGACAGAGTGGCTTGCTTCAGTTGTGGAGGCCAGCTTAGCAACTGGGAACCGGGAGATCGGGCAGTATCAGAGCACCAGAGGCATTACCCCAACTGCCGCTTCGTTCGAGGTGACCGTGCAGATAATGTACCTTTATCTGACGGCTGCCTTTCCAATGTATCTAACTCGGCAATGCAACAGTGTGAAGAAAGGTTGCTCACATTTGTCAACTGGCCCTCAAGAATAACTGTTCGACCAGACCAATTGGCTAAGGCTGGTTTTTACTATGTTGGTCGTAATGATGACGTGAAGTGCTTTTGTTGTGATGGTGGACTCAGATGTTGGGAGTCTGGTGATGATCCATGGGTAGAACATGCCAAGTGGTTTCCAAGATGTGAATACCTGTTGCAAGAAAAGGGCCAAGCGTTTGTTCATCAGATTCAAGCAAGATTTCCAAGACTATTTGAACAGCTATTGACTAATGGAGACAGCGACTCGAGAGAATTTGTTGATCCACCTGTTGTACACCTGGGTCCTGGAGAAGACCGTTCAGAAGATGCAGTGATGATGAACAATCCTGTGGTGAAGTCTGCTTTAGAGATGGGATTCGAGCGTGGCCTGGTGAAGCAAACCGTTCAAAGCAAAATTCTCGCAAGTGGAGAAAATTACAAAACCGTTCAAGAGTTGGTGTCTGATTTACTAAGTGCAGAAGATGAGAAGAGAGAGGAGGAGCGAGAGCTTCTTGCTGAGGAGATGGCATCAGATGGTTTTACTTTTCTTAAGAAACATCATCTTGTCATCTCACAGCAGCTAAAAAGTGTGCAGAGCTTAATGGACCATCTTCTAGAGGAGAACATCATCTCACAGAAAGAGTATGACATTATTCGTAACTGCACTACAGTCAAGCAGCAGACAGGGCATCTCATTGAGTTAGTCCTGTCGAAAGGAAATGCAGCAGCAGAGGTCTTCCGCAACTGGATCAAGAAGAATGATGTCTGCCTGCTGAGAGAACTGATGGCCCAGACAAATGAAGCTGCATCACCGAGTCAAGATCTTTCAGACTTGCCTATGGAGGGGCAGTTAAGAAGACTTCAAGAGGAGCGCACATGCAAAGTTTTCATGGATAAGGAAGTGAACATTGTCTTCATCCCCTGTGGTCACCTAGTTGTGTGCAAAGAATGTGCGCCTTCTCTGCGCAAGTGCCCCATATGTAGAGGCTTGGTCAAAGGCGCTGTCCGTACTTTCCTATCATAAAGTGAAGATATATATCATCCAAGTAACAACAGTTTTTGGATGTGCAAATTTACACCAACTCTAATTGTTTCACATATAACTGATGATTGTTAGATGATTTATCTAACAATTGAAATTGACGATAGGTTAAAATATTTTTATTTTTATATGTTAAATATTCCTTTCCCTCCTTTCACGTAAAAATACCACGTATCAACCGTAATTCATTAGCTTAACCATGTTGTTTAGTGACACACACAAAATAACCGTGTAATAATAACAAAATAAGTGTAATAGTTAGACGAGTTTGAAGTGTAATACTCATCTTTCACGTCAATGTTCCCGTCATTTCATTCTCTTTATGCAATATTTGTTCATGTTTTTCATACATTCCTATATGAACATGTTTGTCCACGCTCTGTGACTATATACTTTTTGCAAAAACTGTACAAAAACAAGATGTAAACAGCGTGATATGTAAAATGTCAATTCAAACGCTAAAACTGATCACTATAGTGGCTTTTCTGTATTTGTTTTAAATGGCTAATGATGATGCATTTACTTTTAACCCAATTTACCTCTAGAATTTACTTTTGTGCAATTGTATCTACAGGTTTTACCAGAGTGTGGAACTTTAACAGTCTCAACCTTTAATGTATAGGCCCTATACATCTCTCAGTGCAATAGTCAGATGTGATTCGGTTGTAATAGTGTCATCTACTATCTGAACAAGATGACTAAATCTGTAAAAAAAAAAAAAAAAAAGGATTATATCCAAGACTTCAGTCATAAATTAGTATTAATATTGATAGCATCACTGGTAGCTTCGTTGCTAACTCACTGTCCATCTGTTAAAATGGCGAATATATCAGATGTAAGTAGTCTACCGCTTGGTGCAGGTGAGGACACACTTGAGCTTCACGCACTGCAGTCTGAGCTGGAAGCTGTTGAGAAACAGATCCACGACCTTTTATTGAGACAGGCCGAGCTGAGAGACCGGTGTTTGGCTCTTGAAACATCACGTGCCGATGCACACAAATCAGTGTTTAACGTTACTAACCCGCTGACTCCGACCGCGTCTACTCCGTGCGTTCCTCAGCATCGGTCGCAATCAGCCATGGTCTCGTTCACTCCGGCTCCAACACGCCACCACGAAGCCTGGGTGGTTCCGCAGCGGAAGACGCGAGTCAGGTTTAGACCAAGACTTTCTCCGACCCTCCCGGTTTTCGAGTTATCCACACAAAACCGCTTCTCCCCTCTACGCGAAACAGAACATGATGCTGTGATCATCGGCGATTCCATCGTTCGGCACGTACACGCTACGTTAGGTAAAAGTAAGGTGCACAGTCACTGCTTTCCTGGTGCTCGTGTTTCTGAAATCGCTGCTCGCGTTCCCGAGATCCTGAACGGTGACGAGCGCGTCGGAACTGTGGTCCTGCACGCGGGAGTGAACGACATCAGGCTGCGCCAGACGGAGATTCTGAAGAAAGACTTCAGGAATCTAATCGATACGGTACGCAGCACATCGCCTGAAACAACGATCATTGTGTCAGGACCGCTTCCCACGTACCGATTAGGGCATGAAAAGTTCAGCAGATTATTTGCGCTAAATGAATGGTTAATGTCATGGTGCAATGAGCAGAAACTGCTCTTTGTAAATAATTGGAATCTGTTTTGGGAGCGTCCTAGGCTTTTCCGTGCTGATGGCTTACACCCAAGCAGATTCGGAGCGGATCTTCTGTCGGATAACATCTCCAAAATGTTAAATACCCTTTGACTAGTAACCAAAAGTCCAAATCATAGTCTCTGCTGCACCAATTCAACTGATATAAATACTAGTGTAAAACATTGCATAGAAACCGTGTCTATTCCTCGTTTAGTGAGATCAAATAATAAATCTACTGCAGGATCTAGGAAAAATCTAATTGTTATTAAAACAGAAAATGTTGCTATTAGTAAACAAAAACTATTTCTAAAGCTAGGTCTTCTAAACATAAGATCACTCACACCTAAGGCAGTTATTGTAAATGAAATAGTCACAGATAATAGCTACGATGTACTTTGCCTTACTGAAACCTGGCTTAAACCAAATGATTATTTCGGTATTAATGAGTCTACTCCTCCTGGATACTGTTATAAGCATGAGCCCGGTCTGATTGGTCGTGGCGGCGGTGTTGCAATCATTTATAGAGATATTCTAAATGTTACTCAGAAAACGGGTTATACGTTTATTTCATTTGAAGTACTTGTACTAAATGTTACGCTCTTAGATGTTAGAAAAACATCCCTATTATCTCTAGCCTTGGCTACCGTATATAGACCGCCAGGGCCTTACGCTGATTTCCTAAAAGAGTTTGCAGATTTTCTCTCAGACCTATTAGTCAATGTCGATAAAGCATTAATTGTTGTAGATTTTAACATACATATATATAATCCAAATGATGCGTTAGGAGCTGCGTTTACAGATTTATTAAATTCATTTGGGGTCAAGCAAAACGTCACCGGACCAACACATCGTCTTAATCATACACTTGATTTAATTATATCACATGGAACCGATCCAACCGATATAGATATCATTCCACAAAGTGATGAAGTCACTGATCACTACATGGTAACCTGCATATTACGTACTGCTGTAATATGTCATGCGGCGTCGCGTTATCAACCAGGCAGAACAATCCTTCCATCCACCATAGATAATTTCTCAAATTGCTTATCTAATCTGTCTCAGCTGCTGCCTGAACCCAAACAAACAGATGAACTAGAAGAACTAACTAGCACTATGAGCACCATTCTCTCTAGAACATTGGATGTGGTTGCACCTATTAAATTAAAAAAGGTCAGAGAGAAAAATAAAGCACCATGGTATAACAATACTACGCATGTTTTAAAGAGAGAAACTCGTATTTTAGAGCGTAAATGGAAACAAACTAATTTAGAGGTCTTTAGAATCGCGTGGAAAGACAGTATGTCACGTTATAAAAAGGCCCTAAAAGCGGCCAGGGCTGAGCACCTCCGCAAACTAATAGAAAACAACCAAAACAATCCAAGGTTTTTATTTAACACCATGGCTAGACTAACAAATAAACAGACGTCACCCGAACAAAATATCCCGTTACAGTTCAGTAGTAATGATTTCATGAACTTCTTCACTGAGAAAATAGAAAGCATCAGAACCACAATTGTAAACGTTCAATCTTCAATTGCGCCTTATAATTCAGCTTCAATTATCACCCCGCAAGAACAATTACAGTGCTTTACAACTATAGAACAAAAAGAGTTAAATAAACTTATCACTTCATCTAAAACAACAACATGTTTATTAGATCCTATACCAACTAAACTATTGAAAGAAGTGTTACCTGTAGTGGAAGAGCCTCTCCTCAATATTATTAACTCGTCTTTATCTTTAGGTCATGTTCCAAGAACATTTAAACTGGCATTTATAAAACCTCTCATTAAGAAACCACAATTAGATCATAATAATCTAGCAAATTATAGACCCATTTAAAATCTTCCATTTATGTCTAAAATATTAGAAAAAGTGGTGTCCGCTCAACTGGGCTCTTTCTTGCAACAAAATGATATCTATGAAAAGTTTCAGTCTGGATTCAGACCGCATCATAGCACTGAAACTGCGCTCGTTAAAATCACAAATGATTTACTTTTAGCTTCTGACCAAGGCTGTATCTCAATACTAGTTTTACTTGATCTTAGTGCTGCGTTCGATACTATAGATCATACAATACTCTTAGATCGACTACAAAATTATACTGGTGTTCAAGGACAAGCATTAAGCTGGTTCAAATCATACCTATCTGACCGCTACCATTTTGTCTATTTAAATGGAGAAAAATCGATCACAACTCCAGTAAACTATGGAGTGCCGCAGGGATCTGTATTAGGCCCTCTGTTATTTTCAATATATATGATGCCACTTGGAAATATTATAAGGAAACATGGAATTAGTTTCCATTGTTATGCTGATGACACTCAAATATATATTTCATCACGGCCGGATGAAAACGCTAAATTATCCAAATTGACAGAGTGTGTTAAAGATATAAAAGATTGGATGACCCGTAATTTTCTTTTATTAAATCCAGACAAGACAGAGGTAATACTTATCGGTTCAAAAAACCGCCCACAAAACCTCGCACAATACAACTTTAACATCATAGGATGTCCTGTTACTTTATCCTCTACAGTAAAAGACCTGGGTGTTATACTCGAATGCAACCTGTCTTTTGAAAATCATATTTCATATGTTACAAAAACAGCCTTTTTCCACCTTAGAAACATTGCTAAGCTACGTAATATGCTATCAGTTTCTGATGCAGAAAAGTTAGTTCATGCATTCATGACCTCGAGACTGGATTACTGTAATGCTTTATTAGCTGGTTGCCCTGCATCCTCAATAAACAAGCTACAGTTAGTCCAAAATGCCGCCGCTAGAGTTCTTACGAGATCAAGAAAATATGATCATATAACACCGATTTTATCATCACTGCATTGGTTACCGATAAAGCTCCGTATTAATTATAAGGTATTGCTACTGACTTATAAAGCCCTAAACGGCTTAGCTCCAGTCTATTTAACGGATCTTCTATCACCCTATAATCCATCGCGCTCTTTAAGATCACTAAATTCAAGGCTTTTGGTCATACCTAGGATATCCAGAACCACCAAAGGAGGGAGAGCATTTTCACATTTGGCTCCAAAACTCTGGAATAGTCTTCCTGATACTGTTCGTTGCTCAGACTCGCTCTCCCAGTTTAAAACTAGATTAAAGTCGCATCTCTTCAGCCAGGCATTCATATAATCCTACAGTTCAAACTACAATCCGGCCTCTAGTTCATAAATGCCAGAGGAGAACTGGCCCCCGACTGAGCCTGGGTTCTCCCAAGGTTTTTTTTTTCTCCATTAGGTCACCTTATGGAGTTTTAGGACACCATTAGGTCACTTGATGGAGTTTTAGGACACCATTAGGTCACTTGATGGAGTTTTTCGGTTCCTTGCCACTGTTGCCTTTGGCTTGCTCAGTTGGGGATATTTTGGGGATATTTAATTTAATTTTATCAATCAATAAATTCCTCTTGAAACAAACTTTGTTGTATTATTTTAATTTAATACTGTGAAACTGCTTTGATACAATCTGTATTGTGAAAAGCGCTATACAAATAAACTTGACTTGACTTGACTTAAATCTAGTGGAGTAATGAAAACATAATTTGCAAACTTTTGTGTTTTTATTATAAATGGTGCTTTTCAACCCTCTTTTCTTAGCGATTTGGTCTTTTGAATCACATGGATGTTTTTTGGAACACGTGTGATTCCCAAATAAAGATGATGTTTTAAAGTTAGTCCATAGGTTTTACAAGAGTGTGGTACTTTGCATCACTACGGCGTGACAAAATATGTTGGCGTGTGAAAATACACCCAAAGATTTAAGCACAACTATTTACACACACACACACACACACACACACACACACACACACACACACACACACACACACACACACACACACACACACACACACACACACACACACATACGAAGTAGGAGAATATCTAACTGTATATTGTATATTGTGAACACTCCATTACCCCGTTTATTTGGGGTCAGAGAACATCCTTAGCTCATACGTTTCTTTAATTTGTGCAGGATGTTGAAGTGTTAGTTAAAAAAGGTATTAGTTAATAACAAACAAACAAACAAACAAACATTAAAACAACATGGAACCATGATATTACAGTTTTTTTGGATTGCTTACACACTAAAATTAAAAGTAGTACACTATTAGCAAAACCTTACACTCAAGAAGCAAAACATCAGCCCATATTTGCACAACTATAAGCACATTGTCAACCTCACACTTGTTGCAAAACTCTACACACAGTGATTTGCAAAACACTAAACACACTTAACATACATTACACACAAAAATCTATCATGAAGTCACTTCCTTGCAATACCAAAGCACTGACTGTCAAATTACCGCACCGTCCAACCAATTGGTTCAACACAGTCATCAGGTGTGCAAACACTTGTTTGCTTAATTGTAGACACACCAATCAGGTGTATAAGCACTATAAAAAGCAGCAGGTGAGTTCATCGGTCTTCAAGCACAATGGAAAGAGTCAGAGAAAGAGTAAGACGAGGAGGAGGAGGAGGAGGACGAGGAGGAGGACGAGGAGGAGGACGAGGAGGAGGAGGAGGAGGAGGACGAGGACGAGGAGGAGGAGGAGGACGAGGAGGAGGAGGAGGATGAGGAGGAGGAGGAGGAGGACGAGGAGGAGGACGAGGAGGAGGAGGAGGACGAGGAGGAGGAGGAGGACGAGGAGGAGGACGAGGAGGAGGAGGAGGAGGAGGAGGAGGACGAGGAGGAGGACGAGGAGGAGGACGAGGAGGAGGAGGAGGAGGAGGAGGAGGAGGAGGAGGACGAGGACGAGGACGAGGAGGACGAGGAGGAGGACGAGGACGAGGAGGAGGAGGACGAGGAGGAGGAAGGGGAGGAAGAGGAATCAACAGAGGAAGAGGAAGAGATGGAGGCCATGCTGGAGGTAGAGGAAGAGGAAGAGGAAGAGGAAGACAAGAAGGTGCTCAAAGAGGACAGAATCTGACAAATGAGATCCGCGCAACACTGGTTGACCACGTCGTCAACCACGGCCTGACGCTGAGGGAGGCTGGACTGCGAGTACAGCCAAATCTAAGCCGATACACAGTGGCAAGTGTGATAAGAACATTTCGACTGGAAAATAGGTATTGTAAAAATATCATCATATCAAAAACATCTGCACGGTTTCAGTAACTGCTTACAGTACTGTATTCTATGCACTATCAGCACTTCTGTTACCTTTTCCTGTGAAATTACTGTACTATTGTATACTGTTTTTTTTTTCTACATAGGATTGAGGGTCAGGAACGACAAGGGGGAAGGCCTCCTATGTTCACAGAGCAGCAAGAGAGGGAGATAGTAAACATGGTTTTGGCCAACAATGCTATAACACTCAATCAGCTCCAAGCTAACATTGTCAATAACCACGCCAGTTTCAACGATATCCATCAGGTCTCAACATCAACACTGGCACGCATCCTAAAAAAAAACCATATTCAAATGAAGCAAATTTATCGAGTGCCTTTCGTGCGCAATTCCGAAAGGGTGAAACGACTGCGGCATGATTATGCAGAGGTATGTATTCACTTTAGCAGTGTGATCTTGCATACTGTCTCATAATCTTTTACTGTACTGTAATATGTATACTAGATCTACACTGAACTACACAATTTTGCCTGACACTGTTCTTCAGAGAGTTTTACGAATGGATGGAGAAGAGATCCAGCATGAGTTCATTTACGTAGATGAGGCTGGGTTCCACCTGACGAGAACACGAAGGAGGGGAAGAAACATCATTGGCCACAGGGCTATAGTCAATGTCCCAGGGCAACGTGGGGGTAATATAACACTCTGTGCAGCCATTACACAGAATGGGGTCCTCCACCGCCATGCCCATATGGGCCCTTACAACACAGCACTCATACTTACATTCTTGGACCAATTGCACAACATAACAGCAGCAAATCAAATCGATCATATGCAATACATTGTTGTCTGGGACAATGTGTCTTTCCACCGCTCTGCTCTGGTTCAGAACTGGTTTCAGCAACATCCACATCTCACCGTCCTATATCTTCCACCATACTCTCCATTCCTCAACCCTATAGAAGAGTTTTTCTCGGCATGGCGGTGGAAGGTATATGATCTCCGTCTCCAGGCTGAGGTACCCCTCATCCAAGCCATGGAGGAGGCCTGTGACCAGATGGAGGTAGCAGCAATGCAAGGATGGATTCGTCATTCAAGACGTTTCTTTCCAAGGTGTCTTGCTAATGACAACATTGCCTGTGATGTTGATGAAATTCTCTGGCCAGATCCAGCTAGGCGAAGAGACAATGTCTAGTTTTATTTTTTATTTTTACAGTAAACTTACAGTACAATACGTAAAGTGACATTTTGTTACAGTATTATGAATCTCCATGTCAACAATTTGGGCGTGTTGAGAAATAAATGAGTTTCTTCAGTCTGCAACATTGGTCTTGTGTAGTGTTTGGTGAATTTACATTATATTTGTACTTTATTGATGGTAGCCTACTCTAATCATAGGGAAGTAGAAGTGCTAAAAGTGTTTTAGGTTTATCACAGCAGAGTGTAACTCGTGCAAACAGAGTATAGTAATGTGAAACGTGTGTGTTTCATATGGTAACAAAGTGTGGTTTTTAAACAGAAGTGTATAGTTTTTACAAGAGTGTTTAATTATGCAAAGGATCTGTAGTGTTTTGCTAATTGGGTGTGTGGTTGTGCTAATTGTGTGTAGTGTTTTGAAAACACGGGCCCTATTTTGAAAATTGTGCTTAAGCAATCCAAAAAAACTGTAATATATAAAATATGGTATAATTACATGTTGAAGCATAGCCTACTCACAGTTTGAAAATTACTTCCATAATATTTTCTTTTAGTAAAGCTATGTCTGGATTATCCCAACGCATATAGTTTTGCATTTGTGGGTGAGACCTCTCAAAGATTACACCAATATTAGCTTTCTCGAACATTGCATGTTTGCACTTGGTAATCAACATGCATTCCCTATATGTGGTTGTTAAACACCTCAGGTAATTCATATGAAATGTAAGTTGTTCAGAAGAAAAAAGGATCAGTCATACATTCAAAAAGTCTAAGTGAATACAATGTTTTGTCACAAACACATCTAAAGCGTTTTTACTCGTATGAGGAAACCTCTCGCAACATTACTAATCAATTAACCACAGAAATATTGCATGTCATCAGACTGTTTTAAAGAAATTAAAGCATGAATAAAGATGAATCTTTATTTAAAGAAGATAGAATTCTGCTTTTGCAACACACTACTGTATAAATGTTCGAAGTCGTTTGTGTCTTTGGTAATTTACTTCCAATCCATACTTTGAAGCATCATGATTTTAGGTCTGTAAAAATAGAGAATAAAAAAGAAATAACTATATGCCTAACTGAGAAAAACTGTAGGGGTAAATGAAATATACAATTTTGTGTCTTGTTTTAGTGTAATACCAGTTTTTGTAAAGCAAGAGTTGTATTAATGTTTTTAAAAAATAGTTTGTGTCATATTTTAACTACTGTTGCATGATATGTTTAATGCATACACATTGTAACGGTCACTTGGAGGATTTACGGCAATTTGAAGTAGAATGACAACTGCTCATGTACGTAGAGGGTGTGTCCGTATGAGATGCGAGAGCTGTGCAGGAGAAGAGATAACGCTCTACCGACTTTTGTTCTCTTCCTATTATTTGCCTCTTTCACTTTGTGAACCGAGTTGGATGTTTATTTGTGTACTTTTATACGAATAAATCCCCACACATGTTGACGAGTGACGGCGCGTGCGCCTAGAGTTATTATGTTCAATCATTTACCACCATTTAAATATGTAGCTACCTCTGCAGGCGTGTATTCTCGTGCGTTGGGGTGAGTGTTAGGTGGGCGGGGACTCGCTTCACAGATCAGTCTATTTCTCATTCGTGTTGTGCTTTCGGAGCGCAAGGATGCCTATACGGAACCGTGTAGGCTAAGAGATATTTTAGCTAGAAACTAAACAAAACTTAGTAGCAAATCGTAGTGTTAAAAAGTTTTGCTTAAAAAGTATTCACTTTATGTATTTTTTTTACTGTTGTTGTTTGATATTGTAATATTTTCTCTTACTAATAAGCTGCTGCCACCACGCATTCTCAAACAATGATCAGATTTCTCCATTGGGTGAGGTGGATTATCCTATCGAAGAGTGAATAAATCAGTAAGTTAGTGAATATTTGTTAACTTCACTAAAAGTCAAAAATTTACTAAAACATGAGTTTTTATTTTTTTTAAACAAATATTATTTTTATAGATGCTATTTAGTGTAATTATAAATAAATCTAGTGTTAGGTGGACGGAGACTCGGCTTCATACACTACTCATTCATGTTTCTACCGTCGATGAGTGATGTATTCATTTCATTTCATTTATTTATTCTCTTTTCATGGAAATGCAACACGAAATGCCACAACAACAATCCAACAAACACAACAAAAATACATTCCATGACAAGATGTAAATGTACGATGTGCGAATGTTCGAATACTAAACCATTGCATTTTAACTTTATATAGTGTTTTAAAAAAGTTTTAAATGTATTTGGAAAACAAAACTTTTCTTTAATTAAAAACAACTCACTGAGCTGTTACCCAATGCATTGCTTCACGTTTTAAAAGTTCAAAGCACATCGGTTTTAACATTTTACAAATGTATGAACGCTAAAGACGTGTATTTTAAATGTATACAATGTTTTAATGCCTTTAAACATTATGTAATTGTGAAAGTACAACTTTTCTTCAAATGTATGTTAGAAAATATAACTATTTGCTTGATATCATTTTAATACATGTTGTTAGATGTTTTAATTCTTAAAGATGCTTGCAATTCAAACTTTTTTAACATTTTACAAATGTGTGTTTTCCAGCCGTTGTATTTTAACTTCAAATGTGGGCCGTGGGGAATTTTCCACGTTGGAGGGCTCAGTCCGTCCAAAAGTGGGGTGGAGTGGGCGTTTGTAGGGAAGGGGACGTGGGAATTCACACGGGCCAGCCTCAGAAATAGGCCACGAGCATTCATGTAGCCTAGCCTACATCCATTCCAAAATCACTGCAAAGTATATGTAAACGTAATCCTCTGGGTGTTTATTGATATAATCCGTGAGAAATCAGGTTCTTGTAGCCGTGGTTAATCCAGCCCCCTCTGCTATGAAAACCGGTTCACTTCCATCATCTTTTCAAATATCTCCATACTCCTGTATAAAATAAAATCCAATCCCTTTCCGCAAAAAAAACAAATCGGGATCCTCTGTTGTATTCGTTGTGAATCGCTCGTCGTTATCCATTAACCAATCTGACTTCACGATTGTTTTTGTCAAAATCATATGTAGCCTACACGCACGTCCTCCAGACAAGTGAAAAGTAGGCTATTTCACCTGCGCTCCGCCGGCTCATGGAGAAATCGCGTTAAACAGGGTCCATGTTTATTCCGCGGCACTAAGGTCAAATCCTCCATAGCTTCATCAATGTTTCTTTCAGGTGTTTTGGGGTCTGACATAGCCATCGCAGATAATCTGATTTGCAAAAAACCACAAGTAGTATTTCACTCTAAGTTTGCGCTCCTTTTTAAACAGCTCATGTGACTTCCCTCTCAGCTTTGAGAGGGGTGTATTAGGGGGTGTGGTCTGAGCCACTCACTACACACTGTTTCAGTCGTCATTAGAGTTCGGACAGCGAAGTGACCGGTCACTTTTTCTATTTGGGAGCTGAAAGGCACTGTTGTTTTTCCCCACGGAACACCTGTTGTGGGTGGGATAGGGGGCGGGGTTTGCGTGGGTCTCTGCACAGGCCTCACAGAGTGTCAATCCTGACAAATCTCCGGACTGAATGGACGTTCTTTAACACTGTTCCAGCACTAGGAAACACTTATATATCTTTTAAACTCCGAGTCTTTAACAATTGGGTATGTAAAACGTAAGGCTTTTTAAACTATTTTGTGTTTTATGTTACAGTTTTACAAATCAACATTTAAAAAAATGTCTTGATGTAATTTGTAAAATGTAATTTTAACTTATTTCATTTATGTTTTAAAAGTGATGAATGTATATCTGTTTTCTTTAATAAATAAAAACACTGATCTCACACTCTATGTCTTTATTGTACATTTCTTAAAAAGTTTTAATATACACCGTTTAGAACTCCTGAGCGTGGGAAATTTTCTCACGGTTCAGATGTTCAACCCCCAAGGAGGCGTGGCACAAGTCCGATTTTCCCACGGTACAGCCCATAAGTGGGAGGAGCTAGCGTGGGAATATTCCCACGGTCAAAAGGGGGCAGGGCTTAGGGGTCATAAATCAATCAAAAGTGACACATAGTATACCTCTATACTCTCTCTCCCTTTATACATTGTCGTGTTTCTTTAGAAATAAATAATGGACAAATGGAGTCTTTAACGCCTCAGATGTAAAGTTATTTGCTGTCAAAGTGACGCCAAAATGAATGGGAGTCAATGGAATGCTGACGCAAGTGAAGTTCTGCTACAAGATGGCGGCACGCGGCCGGCTTCAACTTCCGGTCGATTGATTACCTCATAGACATAATAAATACATAGACGCCCTATTGGCCGCTTTGGAACGTTGCTGCGATATGTCGACGTGTCCGCCATTTTGCGGAGGGCAAGACTGCGCTGTAATCAAATGCAAGTAAACAGGTGAGCTGCGGTTTTTCTGGATAAAAACCCAAAAAAATTACATTTATCAACCGATTTCAGTGGTTTGTATGTGGTGTACAAAAAAGTTCCATCTCTAGTTATTTAAAATCTCGATAGTTAGACTTATAAAATATTTTTTTTTAATAAGGAATGGCCAAAGCTCAGGCTTGTCATGTATTTGGCTTTTTATTCTTGGATAAGAATCGTGAACACCCCCATACTGAGATATAATTTAATTTTCACATTAAATTAAATAAAGTTTTCTTATTGTGGAAAAAGCATATTCTGTCATTGACCCGATTTTAGCAATAACAAAGATAACTGATGGATCCTTTATGGTAATACATATGATATGGTACAACTACAGTGCAATGCAAATAGTAAATATAAGATAAAGTGAGAAGTAGGCTAATAGTAAATAGTTTAGTCAATAAAATAAACAAACAGTATACAGCAAATAAAATAGTAATGAAAAGTATAATTATATAATATCATAAGTACTATAATATAATAATAATAATAATAATATATTGATAATAGCATATAGTTTATGTATAATACTATAATAATAGCAATAGAATATGAAATATCAATTACAGAATATAGACAATAAAAAATAATAAGTTAAATAGTTATTATGAATAGTACAATAATTTAACAGCATAACTATAATAGATTGATAATCGCAAGTGGTATATTATTATAATAACAATAATAAATAATGTAAATTTATATATTTTAAAATATTCTTACATAGGCTATATAAAATAAAATGACGCAACCCTGACTCTTTTTGTTAAATTTCAGTTTTTAAAAGGTATAAGAAGCTATACAAGTCAAGAAATAAAGTAAATGATTCAGTCAAACATACAGCAGGCTACAACGTTAAAGTTAAATAGCCTAAATATATAAAGTTATGAAACTTCACTTTGCCCTCAGCCAAAACGATTTGCCAAGGAACAAATGAGACCAAAGATCGCCCGTTAGATATACACAAGACGAATTATTCTCATGTTTAACCACTAGACTAAAGACATCAGATCCAGCGGCGAACATCAGAAGCACTAGCCGAGGTAAGGCTGTTCTCGGCGGGGTACATGGGCGCTGAGCGCCCGGTGATCGCTGGTTCTCACAACTCCCAAACCGTCAGATTACATTTTTAAATAAGCGCTATCTTTATAAATAAACCACAGATTTGAGCTTTAAACAACTACATTGTCGACTGAAAAAATCTTAAAACTACATTTCGTGACACAATAACAGTAGTATTTTTAAATTTCGCGGCCTTTCTCCTCTGAAAATAAAAATAGTAAATGAAATACGACCAGAAACAAATTTTCAGTTTTGCTTGTGAAAGGTAATTCCCTGAGACCTGTTTTCAATTGTGTGGCGATCTGTAAAGCCCCAAGCAGCACACGAAATAGGCATTTTTCTCAATTCTCGTTATGAGAGGTATGGGAAAGTTGCCCTCCGCAGTATGGCGGCGCCGTTGACGTACGATCCAGCGGCCAATAGGGCGTCTATGTATTTATTATGTCTATGGATTACCCGCCTGATCGCACGAGGTATCATTTGCGTCACCAATATGTGCCTCATATAAAACAATATTCTGCATTAATGGTTTCCACTAGAATTATGTACATTGTGCCGGATTACAACTCAGCACACGAATATAAAAACACAAAAAAATTATAATTAAGTTTTGATGAAGTTCACTAACAATCTTCCTTACATTTTACAATTTTTTTAAACCAGCTACATGACCATGTGTAAATACATAAATGTAT
Organism: Leuciscus leuciscus; assembly: GCF_965113295.1. Lineage (NCBI taxonomy): Eukaryota > Metazoa > Chordata > Actinopteri > Cypriniformes > Leuciscidae > Leuciscus > Leuciscus leuciscus. The sequence goes on from NC_138735.1 coordinate 35,079,249, forward strand.
CCACGTTGTCCGTACACGATCCGTCCCACCTGCACGATCCGTCCCACCTACACGATCCGTTTCATGCATACACTACAACATAAGATGTTTTGGGTCTTTCAAAAGGGGCCTAAAGACATCTTTTCAGCATAAATAAAATAGTTATGAGTTATGGATTGTATATTATTGTATTTTCATTAGGCTATTAATTGCGAACCTTTATATTGTTTTTATTTGTAAGCCACTTGGACAAAAGCATCTCCTAACTCATAAATCATAACATGCACGAAGTAAATACAGGTAGGTCTCACCAAATTAGAATATTGTGGAAGTTTGTCAATTTCAATCATTCAAATGTAAAACGTGATGTAGTGCCTTCCAGTAAGTCACTTTGGATGCCTCAGGGGTTTCAATAGAAAGTATAGTATTTTATTCCAGTATAGCATTTGATTCTCTCTATAAATAAACTCAAACTTGTAAAAACGAAAACATAAATATGGATGACGAACGACGTAATCCATCCAATACTTCCAATGCGATAAACTGTCACTAAACTGATAAATAAACCGACAAGTAAATAAATTGAAAACCATATTCCTGCTGGCGTCCATGCATTTCCAACATCCAATTCCAAACTTTCCAACACCTCAAGGATTCCTCCAATAGCTGTGTTCGAAACCGCATACTCAATGAGTAGGTACTTCAATTCAATAAGTAGGCTACTTACTTAACGAGCGCTAAAAGAGTAGGTACTTTATAGCCAAATCTCGTTGAGTATGGATGCGATCCGGACATCATCCGCCATATTGACGTTATCATGTGACCTATGACGTTATCACAAGCGCAAAAATTTAAAAGTTATGAGCAACAGGTGCACCGACATCTGACTGCATCAGTACAACCTAACTAGAACGGTTTTCATCAGCGTCTGAAATGGTTGGCATGTCTGCATTAGTTAGACGAATGTGTGCAGAAAGGAGACGTCGGGCAGCTGCTCGGAGATCTCGCCTTTGGAGAGGACTGATGATTTTATACTCAAACAAAGCAAGTATTACTACTTAAAAAATTAAGATGACCCCAGAATGAATTGCATTACTAGCCCACCCCAACACTTATGCACAATAATAATGACAAATGCTGACTAACACTTAATTATATAACATTTTCTTAATGAAAATTATATATTTTGGTAAAACAAGCAAACTGTTGTATTGTCATATGACATAGGTATGCATGAATACACACTAGACAAATGCAGCTGATGTGAATACATACAATTTTATTCAAGCAATGATTAATGCATGAATTCATGAAATGAATATATTGTATTTACTGGCAACAATATGAAACATGTTGTGGTTTAATTATTTTCAGGGGAATGACTTCGGAGATCTTTGATACCAGAAATATTAGACTTTATTAACAAAACAAAGCCGAGTGCCCCTCTGCAGAAAGACCCCCCCGCAGAAAAGACCCTCTAGAAAGATTGTCCAGCAAACGTATATACCTACATCCTTCTCCCAAATATGGTAATACATTCTATAGGTATTTTGAGAAATAGTTTTGTACCATGTGACATTACTGAAATAGAATTCTCTGCTGTAACCACACAGCTCTCAGGTTCCAAAGTCACCCAAAGACATACACAGACAGAAAGGAAATAATAGTGTACAACGTGTAGTTAAATTACTTATTTTCTAAATAATAAAATCTTCAACATTCCCTCCTCTGGGGCTTATTTAAGCCCCACATTCACTATCGCTTTCCAGAGTGTAGTTTCAAAATCCAGTCCCCTCAGTTATACTACCTTAGTGACTAAATTAAATCACTCATTCTTATTTTCAATGACTGAAATTATGCCACCACACTCCTGGAGGAGCAATCGAGCCAAACATCTTTCTCCATACATTTTTCTTTCTTTCAGTAGTTTTTCTTTCTTTTTCTTTCAATGGAGAAAGTAAAAGACTCGAGTCCTCCCTAATCAAACATCAAACATTGTTACAAGTGTGTTGATGAAATTGGTTCAGCATTGTCTTATTGTCACAGTTATGTATAATATGTCAAACATAAAAATCCCTTATACTATAAAGTTCTTCTTGCAATGTAGATATCCTCTTCGACCCAGACACCCAGGGTCTGGCTTATTCATTATCTTGCTAATTTTTCTCCAAACACAAGTCATTCTACTTTTTTCATGTAATTGTTTTCATTATAATAAAGACAAATCATTATAATAAATCTCTGCTGATTATAGTAGAATCATTGGTTTAGTTTGCTTTTTAATTTTGCATAATCCATATGAATTTTGATTTAAAATAGGGCTGGGGAAAAATTACTTCCTCTCATTTTTATTCGCTTCTTATTTTTATGAAGGAATATCAATTCTTAAATTTGAAGAATCAATCTTTTAGTCAGTCATTTTTAGTTGATTAAACAAACATAACATTGTAGTGCACCTTCTATCCATTAAATCACAATATGCTTCGTTATAACGTTTTACATTTCAAATTCTGTCTTCTTTATTACCAAATTTAAACAATAAATAGCATTTTTTAAATGTTTAATCTCACGTGTTGCAGCTTCTTCTCATTTTAACTCCTCAGTTCAAGCATAACTTTAACTGAATACCTTTTCTTCCTTTCTACTAATTTCTAAATGAACTACATTTACATTTACATTTACATTTATTCATTTAGCTGACGCTTTTATTCAAAGCGACTTACAATTGCTATATATGTCAGAGGTCGCACGCCTCTGGAGCAACTAGGGGTTAAGTGTCTTGCTCAGGGACACATTGGTGTCTCACAGTGGATTCGAACCCGGGTCTCTCACACCAAAGGCATGTGTCTTATCCATTGCGCCACTACCACCCCCACAACTATCATCAATAACCTTAATTATGTCACATGTAATCACTCAAACTAAGAAAGCTTTAAGAGCAATGTTACATTTACTTCATACAAGTCATTCAATAAACTCATTAGACAATTAGAAAAAATAACTCTCAAAAATAAATTTTTATACTATCTTACATATTCATTGTACGTACATTTCTTTTTCTGTATATCTAATTTTAATCTTAATCATTTCAAACATAAAGCATTATAACTTAAAACTTCCTTTCTATAATTTAAGTTTCTGCACAGAAATAATTTTAATCTTCAATTTCTCTGGAATGACTGCTGTCCCATTATCTAAACTTATTTCTGATAGAATTTAAAATCTAAGGAATACTTCTCTGGGAATATTTAATTACTTCTCCTGACCCTCCTCTGCTGATTTCATTGCCTTTACCTTTCTCTATCTTGCTCATATAATCCATTAGGTGTTTTATTAGTCCTTCTGGTACTGATATATGGCCTATTTGTGTCACTGTTCCTTTTTTACCTTTATTTTTGGCACAAATTTCATATGTGTACAGTCAAAAATTGCAAAAAATGCCTTTTATTTAATTTTCCTTTAATTCTTAATTTAGCCTTTTAATTCTTTCCTTATTCTTAATCCCTCTTTACTCCCTCCTTGCGCACTGGTCAAAACGCCTCGGTTACGACTGTAACCTCGGTTCCCTGAAGAGGGAATGAGCGTTGCGTCGAAATGACGCTATGGGAACGCTTTGCGTGATGACGTCTTGAAGCACATGTAAAATCAGTCCAATGGTGTGGCGGAACGTCAGAGGCGGGTGACGTCATGTACCAGGAAGCTATAAAAGCCGGCCCGAAACAGAAAACGAAAGCTTCGTAAAGTCTGAAGTCGCGCTGACAGGCATGAAGGAGATATGGCAAGGCGACGCAACGCTCGTTCCCTCTTCAGGGAACCGAGGTTACAGTCGTAACCGAGGCGTTCCCTTTCAAGGGAACTCGCGTTGCGTCGAAATGACGCTATGGGAACGTCTATACCAACGCCTCCATAGCTACAAATGTCTGTCCTGTGTGTAATCATGTGAGCAGCACTAAGAAGACAAAACATGAGACCCTGGAGTAGAGTCTAAATCCAGAGAGTAGAACCTGACGAAGGTGTGCGGTGAGGACCAGCCTGCTGCATCACAGACGTCCTGTAACGATACTCCTGATATAAGGGCCTTAGAGGCCGCCATACTCCTAGTAGAGAGCGACCGGACAGCCAAAGGAGAAGGCTGTCCAGCCGCCTCATAAGCCAGTGAGATAGTCTCAACCACCCACTTGCTCATCCTTTGCTTAGACACTGGACCTCCCTTGTTAGGGGAGCAAAAGTCACTTTTACGCCACAGGGCAGCTCTGTGGACATACGCGTCTAACGCCCGAACAGGGCAAAGCAAATTATTCGCCTCCTGGTCCGATTTCGAAAGGGAGGAGGACCTCCAAGTGCCACGAGGGAAACGAGATACCAAAGGGTCTTTCCCCACAGACATTCCACCCAAAGGACTGTGGTAAGCACCTACGGCCGCCACATAAACCTTTAAAGTGGACGGGGTCAGACCTGCAGTGAACCGGTCCTGCAGGAACTCCAGAACTGTACCAATTGGGCAGTTGACTGGATCCAACCGACGGTCACTACACAAAGAGGTGAATACTCTTCAGTTCAGGGCATAAAGTTTCCTCGTGGAGGGAGCTTGGACTGTAGAATGGTCTCAACAACCTCAGTTGAGAGACCTGACTCTATGAGCTGGGCCCCCTCAGAGGCCAAGCCCACAGGTTCCACAGTTCTGGTCGGGGGTGAAAAATCGAGCCCCCTGCTTGGGACAGAAGGTCCCTCCTGACGGGTAGCTCCAGAAGATGCCCGTCGAGGAGGGACACAAGATCGGGAAACCATACTCTGCCCGGCCAGCGCGGGGCTATAAAAAGCAGGCAAACCCGGTCCCTGCGAACTCTTTCCAGAACTCCCGGGAGCAGAGCAACTGGGGGAAAGGCGTACAGACGTAGCCTCGGCCACGTCTGTACCATAGCATCCAGTCCCAGAGGAGCTGGATGCGTGAAGGAGAACCAAAGTGGACAGTGAGACGTCTCTCGAGACGCAAACAGATCCACTTATAATTTCCATATCAGTTCCACCACCTCGGGGGTGGAGCCACCATTCCCCGGGCCTCGGCCCCTGTCTCGACAGAGTGTCTGCTCCTATATTCTGGACCCCGGGGATGTAGGCTGCCTTGAGTGACAGCAACTTCCCCTGGGACCACAAGAGGATATGGCATGCCAGCGCAAACCCCCTTGATATAGGCGACTACCGACTTGTTGTCCGTATGTACTACACATGGTGTCCCCTGAGACCTGTGATAAAGCTCCTCAGAGCCCGGAAGACAGCTAACATCTCTAGGCTATAGAATGCCAGGAACGATGATGGTCTTCCCACAGACCTTGAGATGAGCGACCCTCAGGATCGCTCCCCAACCCGTGAGGGAAGCATCCGTCGTTAGCAGTTTGCGACAACAAGGAGCTCCCAGCACTGGGCCCTGGGACAGGAACCAAGGTTTCTTCCACATAACCAAGGCACGTAGGCATCACCGCGTGACCTTGATTGTGCGAAATGGGTTGCCCCTCGGGGAAAAACCCTCTGGTCCTGAGCCACCACTGCAGGGGCCTCATGTGCAGCAGTCCAAAAGGTATCCCGTTGGAAGCTGCTGCCATGAGACCCAACAGTCTCTGGAACTGTTTGACAGTGAGTAGCTGGCCTAGCTTTACACTTCTCACAGCTGCCAGGATGGAATCGAAGCGTGGCGATGACAGGCGCGCCTGCATCGACACTGAATCCCAAACCACGCCTAAAAAAGTGGTCCTCTAAAATGGAGAAAGCACACTCTTCTTGGCGTTCAGCCGTAACCCCAACTCTTTCATATGGGCGAGAACAACATCTCGATGTTGAACCGCCATCTAATGCGACTGAGCTAAAATCAACCAATCGTCGATGTAGTTCGTGATGCGAATACCCCGGAGGCGCAGAGGCGCCAGAGCTGCATCCACGCATTTGGTGAAAGTGCGGGTGATAAAGCCAGGCCGAATGGAAGAACTCGATATTGGTATGCTTTGCCCCCGAAAGCAAACCTCAGGAACTTCCAATGACACGGACGGATGGAAATATGCGTCCTTGAGGTCTATCGTGACAAACCAGTCCTCGGACCTGATCTGTGGCACGATTTGTCTCAAGGTTAACATTTTGAACTTGAGCTGCATGGCTGACTCGTACAGAACTCGAAGATCTAAAATGGGACGCAATCCCCCGTCCTTTTTTGGAACTATGAAGTACCGGCTGTAAAACCCGGTTTCCCTGTTGGAGGGGGGTACATATTCTATGGCCCCTTTCTCTAACAGAGTGTTTACTTCCTGTTCCATAACCAGAACCTGCTCGGGGCCCACCACTGTGGGCAGGACCCCCATAAACCGCGGTGGGCGTTAATAGAATTGTATCTAATACCCTTTTTCCATGGTCTGCAGGACCCAACGAGAAACATTTGACAGTAGCTTCCACGCTGTCAAAGATTCTACTAGAGGTACCAGTCTCTCGAGACTGGTTTCTGGATTTTGTTGCTGTTGAGTAGTCGGTTCGTCGCCCTGTAACGGCGCACCGGCAGGGAACGACCAAACAGACTGCTCCAGCACCCTCCTCAGAGGGGGCGGGCATCCCGAGGCCACTACGTTTCCGGGTGGACCTTGAGATATGTGCTCGCCGGAGACCGCTGCGCCCTGTAACACCGGAGGCGGCAGGGTTGGCAGAACGGTCCCCTGAGGGCACCGAAGAGAGACGGCACCGTATTTTTCTCCTGCTGTTGAGTAGTCGGTTCGTCGCCCTGTAACGGCGCACCGGCAGGGAACGACCAAACAGACTGCTCTAGCACCCTCCTCAGAGGGGGCGGGCATCCCGAGGCCACTACGTTTCCGGGTGGACCTTGAGATATGTGCTCGCCGGAGACCGCTGCGCCCTGTAACACCAGAGGTGGCAGGGTTGGCAGAACGGTCCCCTGAGGGCACCGAAGAGAGACGGGCACCGTGATAAGAGGTGTTAACCGCTCTGCTTCGGGGGGACTACCCTCATTTGTCCTGAGCCCTCAGACATCAGGACTTTTTCCCAGCAGCCTTCTTGGCGGTAATAACGGTCCGCAGATCCGTTTTACCCCTCGAAGACTGCTGGGTTTGAGAGCGCCCTCCGTGTCCCCGTGATTTTTGTGGGGGAGCACGAGAGGACACACTCTGTTTTTGAGTGGCACGATGTTCAGCGCTCTTTTTAGAGGAGTGAGGCTGCTCCCGCTCAGCAGCCTCAATGAAAGAACGGCGGGGGAGAAGTTTTTGTAATGCAGCTGCCTGTTTAGCAGCTTCCTGTGATTTAGCTACCGCACTGTTTACTGCATCACCAAATAAACCAACAGTGGAAACCGGAGCATCTAAGAGAACGTGCTTTTCTTTCTCTTTTATATCGCTCAAATTGAGCCACAGATTTATGAACCAGAGATGATGTGAATTTTACTGGCTTAGAGGGAAGTGAAGGAGCTTTCAGGGAAGATGCCGTTGCTGGAGAGAGATAGCTCGCAAGCGTCTCCTCCACCTTCGGCATCTCCCCATAACCATATTCTTTATATTTCTGAATGGAAGAATAGTGGGATGTTTGTGGTGCATACACTCTGTATGAAACCGGTTTTCCCCACGATTTCGACACCTCGGTGTGGAGATCGGGGAAAAACGGAAGGCTTCTTCGCTGAGGCTGTGTACGAGATGGCAGGAAGCGTTCGTCGAGCTTACTTTTCGAACGAATGTCCTGCCTATCCTCTGGCCACTCAATAGATAATCTGTGAACTGCTCTCGTGACAACATCGAGCAATTCCTCAAAAGCGTGAGACTGAGGTGGCGAATCCTCAGACTCAGCTTCAATACTAACAACGTCCAACTCCTCAGAGCTGGACAATTGCAGTATTGGTGCCTCCATCGGGGGGGAAGAAACCGCAGCGCGTGCTTCCACACCCTGATGAGAGGCACTGGATCTATCAGAAGGATGTTGAGATAAGGCAGAGCCCGTCTCAACATCCACTGATAAATCCATTTGTGAACCCCAGGTCTGAGATCGACGCCGTGCCTCGGCAGCGGCGGGACCCAAGCCCTGGGGAACGTGATCGGGATTGAACCGAGCCAAGCGGGATCGGAGCGTACGCAATGGAAGCGCCTCGCAATGCACACAGTCACCACCCTCGAGTGCTGACTGGGCATGCTCCTCACCCAAACAAACAACACAAAGAGTGTGAGTATCACCTCCCGTTAAATAACGCGGGCAGGGATGGACACACACTCTAAACTGCTGCTTGCTCGCCATACTGAATATATATATATAATATAGACAGACAACACCAAATAACAAGGACAGATTCAACACAGAGCGCAACTGAAGACTCAGAAAGCTTTCGTTTTCTGTTTCGGGCCGGCTTTTATAGCTTCCTGGTACGTGACGTCACCCGCCTCTGACGTTCCGCCACACCATTGGACTGATTTTACATGTGCTTCAAGACGTCATCACGCAAAGCGTTCCCATAGCGTCATTTCGACGCAACGCGAGTTCCCTTGAAAGGGAACCATGCTCATCTGGATTGAGAATATTCAAAAGTATGTTTTTGTGCAATAACCTGTCATTCTTACCCCCCTCTGGTACCATATAAATTGTTCATAATGCCTGTTTGTTATTGAATTCGAACAATTTACAACTGAGGTGGTCATTCTATTAGCACCATTTAAAATACATTAAATTAGTCAATAGCATATTGAATCAAATCATAATCTTATAACTTAAATTGAAATCCAATATTTGTTAATAGCCAGTGTTAATCTTTTCTTTAATTTTCAACTGTAGCTTTAAATTAATTACTTATACTCCTGTATTGACAAATTACATTCGAGTAGGCCTACCATTTGGATGGCATCTACGCTAATTTTAGTGTCTTTGTTTATCCCGAGGTTTTCCCGCAGCCTGCCGGATTCAGGCCGTATCCAGATCTGATGAAGGACCTTCACCTGGACCCGATGACAACGCAGTGCTGAAGTGCCAACTAGTCTCTCCCTATGGAGGATCCCTTTACCACTCTACAGATAAAGCGTCGTCGGGAAACTCAATTCGCGTATCTACCCCGAATTGATAAAATAAAATAAATTCTGTATCAAAAATTATAAGGAAACACCAGTACTTTGTTTAGGCTTGGTTTGTAGGGAATTACAAACCTGAGTACATATATTCAAACGCACATAACTTTAGACCCAATTCTAAATGCGCATGTGAACGCCATCAGCGTTTCTCACAGGTTCGCGTTTAAAGTCTATGTAGAGAGAATTGTGCAACCCGATCTCACGGGAAAACGTACAAATTTTACAAAGTGGCTAATTCGTACGAATTCATACGACCTCACTCGTACGAATTAGTAAGATTTTTGCAAAATCGTACATATTTTACGAATTGGCCAATTCGTATGAATTCATACGAATGACCTACCCGTGACCCCGCCCCTAAACCTACCCATCACGTGGGTTTAGACAAATCGTACAAATTCGTACGAGTGAGGTCGTACGAATTCGTACGAATTAGCCATCTTTTTATCATTCGTACGAATTCGTACGAATTGGTCGTGAGATAGCGTTGAATTGTGTCGTCTTAGCGGCCCCTAATTTAATAACAAATGATTGTTGCGACGGAAGCGAATCAATCATAACTAACCTTAGCTGGAAAATAACTTTAATAAAGAACCGATATAAAGCCAAAACAATCTCTGTTACCATAAATTATACGTTTATCTCTGTAAAGCTGCTTTGAAACAATCTACATTGTTAAAAGTGCTATATAAATGAAGATGACTTGACTTGACTTGACCATTTATGATCTCTTTTTTTTTTTTTTTTTTTTTTTAAATGTCATTTAGTTCTAGTTGTATTTTCCTTCATGACTTGTCTTAATTCTCACTATGCTATGACAATTACTTGAATTAGTCGCTTATTCATTATTTTGTTTCTTTTTAAATCATTTATAATTTCTTTTCTACGTTGTTTTTGATATATTCTTTAATTCAATATTTTTCCTTCTGGTGGGGTTATTATTAAGTTGCTACTAGTATATTCAAGGGCTTTAACATTACCTTTAAATAAAGTTTGGTTGATGTTGACTTTGAACTTGTACTCATCTCTGTTGATTCTCTCTTCTTTGCACAACTTTTTGTGAGCTTTCCACATTCTGCAAATTTTCTTGTCGTTTCATGTTGATCATTCGGTTTCACCAGGGTGACTCTTTACGAGCCGTTGCAATGGTCTTTCCCTCGACGGCGAGGGAGGCTGTTACTAGCATGAGCCCTTTATCCCTCACTTCCTGTTGTGCAGGGTTGAGGCTTGTTGGTGTATTTTAAGTTGAGAGGTATGGACTCAAATGTCAGTTTGCTGATGAATGCACAAGCCTCTTCTGAGATGACAAAGCAGTCACTGGTTCTTTTTGTTTGAATCGTCCCAGAAACCTTCCTGGAACTGAACTGTTCTCATCTGTGAATGAAACCTTCATTGTATCTGTTAGTTCAGTTAGTGACAACAACATATTAAATCATCTGCTCATCTGGCCCATTGTCCTTCTTGCTGTCACCTGTAAAATGATCATGTGGGCTGAGTGGTGTTCTGTCCCCTTTTGGGGGTCTTAACCCCTATATTACTTTTTACAATTAGTCAATTCAGCTCAGTTATCTCATTGTTTTGAGTCCCACTGTTAGCACACTATTTATCAGGCATCTTAGACAACACTCAACCCACTTTACTAAAAGACAATATTTCATACTTTTGACAAAACGTAAGCTCCTTCATGATATGCTGAAAAGAAAATCAGATGTGTTATTCTCCATCATGATATTCTGAAAGGAAAGTCAGATGTGTTAGGCGCTGCGCAAAATGCAGTACTGTTTTATTTATTTTTTTACACATTTATTTTTTTTTACACATTTTCTTTTTCTATTGTCACTACAGTTTCGACCAGGAAATTAACCAAATCCATCCAGGGTCATTATTTTATTGGGCAGAATATGCCTGTGGGCCCACATATCAAATTTAGATACAGCTGTAGGCAAAATAATGGATTTGCCTTGGTGTACACCATCTCTCACTCATTCATACTCAGTCACTCATTGGCCATCACACATTCTTCTTCCGCAGGTTGTGCTCTATATGCAGAACTTGTAAATTTAGCTGTGGAATTCCAAAGGTCTGACGGACAACGTCACAACACAGCTACGCAAACACTATTCAGAAGTGTCAGTGATCTTAATGTTTAGTTTAACACCGTTGTTATAAACCCTTTTTTCTTTTTCTTTTTTCAAACTCTAATAGATTAAATATTTCAGAATAATAGGCCTTAGTATGGTGCAGTTGAGAGTAAGACAGCCAATTGTAATTTCTCAAATGCATTTTGTCATTTGTTTGGTCAACTTTTTCATATTCTTTTTGTTTTTGCTCATGAGCTGCTTTAAGAAGAAAATTGGAGATCTCTACCTAATCTTGGAAAATTGGAGATCTCTACCTAATCTTGGAAAATTGGAGATCTCTACCTAATCTTGGATCCATGACCAACAACATTTCCATCTCATTATCCCAGTTTCGACAGCATTTTTGATTTCATAATTTTGGACTTGGAGTTATTTTTCCTTCTCCAATCTATCTCTAGAAAATTATTAAAACAAGATGGAGAGACCAGTATCATGGTTTTGCAAACAAAAATAATAATTATTTGACATTTTGTGTCTATCTTTTTCTTTTCCCTATATGTCTAATATAATAGCCCTCACTATACCAAATCCAGCCTCAGTTTTAACTATTTGGTGAGTTGAGCACCCACTTTTCTGTATTTTCTTTTCTTATAGAGCTGGACTTGTACCTACTGAAAAAGCAGAGAGGGTTAGTTTAGCAGAGAATATAAAGAATTGCTGTGAGACCAGTGAATAATCAGAATGAATAATGTTAATATAATAATTAACCAAATTTGAAGCAGTCTCTAGAGTGTTCATAAGGTTTGTCACACCTGTGGTGCCCCGTAAGGGTCTGTTCTTCTGTTTTTAGCTTGGCTGTCGCTCTGCATGTTTTGCCAGCCGTCACTCAAAGGCCATTGCAGAGTGGAGAATAGGCTCTGTTGTTTCTCTGCCTCTTCTTAGTTTATATATATAATATATAATATATTAAGCACGTGCAATCTTATTTATATTCATCTATTAATATATCATATTGATTAAATATAAATTTTATTATGTTAACTTGTTTTATACAATATTCTTTATAGTTAATATCTTGGAACAATTGTTTTCCTTTAGTTTTTTTTCTTAATACACACCATTTAATATCCCTTCATTCACACATTCTCTGTCCCTTCAAGCAACCAGAGTCAGAGGTCACTTATTTTCAACCACAGGCACAGTCACACAGGATCCTACAGGCACACCAACATGATTTCACACACTCTTTTTTTTCTCTACTCTGTCAGATCTGAACAATACATTAAAATATTACACTTTTAACTATCCTATTCCATAAACCTCTGTGATTCACTTCCTCAACACAACAGAGTGAAATAAGACCTAACTTCTTCTGTGTTCATGCTATTCTTGTATCCTCAAGGCCCACTTACAAGAAAACACAGTCCAATAATTGATATCCTTATCAATACGCTTGTCATCCATCCAGGCCCTCTTGACAAGTGACACAAAACTTAACTGATATCCTTATCAGTGAATTCAAACCCTCTGTGTGCATGCTTTTTGCTCATCATCCTTCAAGGCCCTCTTGATGAACAAACACAGAACTTTACGTACGTCAAAACTCTTAGCGCTAAATCAGCATCCCCAGTAGTTATAGAATCCACTCAGGATTAAACAAGTACTGGCAAACACTATCGGGAGCTCCCCCACGCTATTACCAACTACTTGACATTTACAAAGACAATGCATGCAATTATTTCTGATATCAAACATCACTTTTTAAGTTCTTTAAATTTGGAGAAGCTTTTTCTTACCACATCCGGGCCACTGGTGACTAACACATACCTTATTCAAAAGCAAAACTGCTCACCTCAAAGTACAGCGGCCACTGTTGTCTGTGTAAGTCACCAGCGATCCCTTCGTGGCTTCTTCAGCTCCTAAGCCAAGTCCTGCCGGGGTCGCCATTTGTTGTGGTTTAATTATTTTCAGGGAATGACTTCGGAGATCTTTGATACCAGAAATATTAGACTTTATTAACAAAACAAAGCCGAGTGCCTCTCTGCAGAAAGACCCCCCCGCAGAAAAGACCCTCTAGAAAGATTGTCCAGCAAACGTATATACCTACATCCTTCTCCCAAATATGGTAATACATTCTATAGGTATTTTGAGAAATAGTTTTGTACCATGTGACATTACTGAAATAGAATTCTCTGCTGTAACCACACAGCTCTCAGGTTCCAAAGTCACCCAAAGACATACACAGACAGAAAGGAAATAATAGTGTACAACGTGTAGTTAAATTACTTATTTTCTAAATAATAAAATCTTCAACAAACATTAATAAAAAAGTAAATGAATGAAAAGAAATCATCACAATAAATAAATATACAAGTCAATACCACATGAAACATCGCTTTATTCAAGCTTTTTGTTCTAACAAACTATCATGTATTTACAGGCGGTGAACCCCACATCATACTGCCATCTCAACAGAGCTGTTCCCATTCTGCGGCTCTATTCTGATGAAGCGGCTGACCACCGTGCCCACCTTCTCCTGTCTCTGCCGTCCATCATGTCCCTCATTGCTGCAGTCAGACTGGGAACTGACCATGGATGGGAATGGGAGATTGAGGTGCTTGTGTTCCTCCACTGGCTGGCCCATGCAGCATCTTACAGGGTGGTGTCTCAGGCCTTCGACATCCCAAAGACCTCTGTGCATGACATTGTGCACAGAGTGAGCAAGGCCATCATGGGAATTTTGAGGAGGGTGATGTGCTTTCTGACCGGAGATGACCTGGAGGCAGTGGGAGCAGGATTTGCACAGCTGTCTGGATCACCTGCTTTCAGCAGAGCAGTTGGTGCAATAGACGGCTGTCATATCCGTATCAAACCTCCAGCAAATAACTCCCACTGTTACTTCAACAGGAAGCTGTTTCACTCCATCCAACTCCAGGCCATCACTGATCACCAGGGGAAATTCTTTGATGTCTTTGTGGGATATCCTGGGTCTGTGCACGATGCCAGGGTGCTGAGGAACAGCCCTGTGTATGCTGGCAGCCTTTATCCACCTGCAGGCAAGTGCATCCTCGGGGATGGAGGCTATCCTTGCCTGAGTGCCCCCATCTGCCTCATCACCCCGTACAGAGAGCCGGTGCAGAACCCTGTGCAGGCTCGTCTCAACAGCAACCACTCCTGTTCCCGCAACATTGTGGAGAGAGCTTTTGGGATGCTGAAGACACGCTGGCGCTGTATCTTCTTCAAGGCCTTGGAGGTGAACCCTGCCTTCGTGCCTGAGGTTGTTGCGTGCTGCGCTGTGCTTCACAATCTCGCTCTAGTCAATGGGGACATCATTGAGCCAGAGGATGAGGAAGACCTTGATGACGGCCTCCCTGATCCCCACAACCTTGAAGCAAGAGTGGGAGAACATGTGCGGGACAATCTGGCTGCCACTATGTCTGCTCCAAACATCCCTGTGCCTGCTCTCCATGAGCACGACTACCTTTAAAACATTTGAGAAGATTAAAATGTTTTACAATTCATGTTGTCAGCATTCAGTTTCTTGCCAAATGTAATTTTATAGGTTTACAATTACATGCAAATATTTGTTAGAGCTTTACTACCTCTGTGGTGTAGTGGGCTAAACCACTGAACTGGTTAGCAGAAAGATTGCTGGTCGATCAGCAAGGCTCTTTACTCCAGGCTGGTCCAGGGTCATTATCCCTGTAATAAATGCATTTAGTCACTTTGGATAAAAACATCTGCCAAATGCATAAATGTGATTGATTTTTGTAAAGCTTTTTTTGAAACGGTCTCGGGCATAAACACTCAAAGCTGCTTATTTCATCAAGGTATTACTATAATGCAAAATGCATGCATACATTTACTTCAATTTCTATTTGGTGGGTGAAAGGGTTAGTTCACCTCAACATATAAATTGTTGGAATCAGGCTGAGTGAAAGCAATAACACTGAATGACAGCTTCTTTTAATCCTTAATGTGTTAATCAGATCGAAAGCAACGGTCCATCAAATCAACTGTTGATTTAAATCATTAATTAGCTCAGTACAGGAGAGCTCGTGTTTGTATGTCGCCGCCTTCTGGACACACGCAGAACTACCGCCATTATCACTGACGCGTCACGAGATGCATGACGAGTGCTGAAGCTTGAAAGACGTCACTATAATGATGTACCCGCAACAAACGTCTTTATTTGATCATGCCCGAGTGTTTGACCTTCAGAAGAGAAGAGTGTAGGAGGAAAGCCCATGGAAAGTGAATGTGAAGCACGTGCTGCGGTCATTAGCGTAATCCCGAGTGTCACCGGTAGATGGCGGCAGAGACCGGCTGTCACTGAACATCTATATTTCAGGAGGAGAACAAATGATCATTTCTGACAACACAATCAACAACGACATTTCCCAGAATGAAAAAAATAGCTATTGTGAAGGTCATTCTTTTCTTCTTTTTTTAAACTAAAATGCAAAACCATATTGGCAAGACAGCATGTATAATCATCATTCGAGAATGAGTATTAGAAGTCTACATCAATACATACTGGTTTATTTAGAGCTACAGTAATCCTCTGTTCACATTCAAATATGTGCATGAAAAGTACAAGAATCAGTGAAGAACATAATCACAGTTCATCTCAGATTCACTGAACTCACGCACTACAGAGAACAACATCTATTTCAGAGACAGAGACAGACAGAGAGACAGAGAGCACTAGCTGTAAATAAATAACAAAGAAATAGAAAAAAAATGTGCTTTAAAAATTAATCAAATAAATAAAAAGATTAAACTAAGAAAATAAATTAGATCAAAATGGGTTAGGATTGGTTGTTTTATTTTTATGTTTTATGTTCTGTACAGCACTTTGGTCAGCCTTGGTTGTTTTTAAATGTGCTTTATAAATAAATATTGTATTGTAAAATACATAAATGACTAAAATGAGTGTTTAAAATAATATAATAGTAATATAATAAAATAAAATAAAATAACTAGATAAAAATAGAAAAAAAATAGAAAAAAATAATGTAATAATATTTACTAATTAATTAAATACTACGATTAAAACAAGAAAATAAATTAAATTAAAATACATAAATGAATAAAATGAGTGTTTAAAAAATATATTAGTAATAAATAAATAAAACAAAGAAATAAATAAAAATAGAAAAACATCCAATAAAAAAATAAATCATTAATAATAAGATTAAACCAAGAAAATAAATTAGATTAAAATGCATTAATAAAATGAGTGTTTTAGATTTAGATAAAAATTAAATTAATAAACAAAGAAAACATTTAGCAGTACTAAGAGAGTAGAAAAAAAGTATAATAATGTATAACTTAATGGAAACTAATTTGTGTTTATAAAAGACAGATGTTCGCCTCACATGATCATGTTTGTATATATGCATGTATTCCCACAATAAGTACGTCTGATAGGAACCCTGTAATCCCGAGATCTGGCTCATATGGAGGTGTAGTGCGGCCCGTACGCAGCTGTGGATCAGAGGCTCATATGGAGTAGTGCAGCCCGTACGCAGCTGTGGATCAGAGATCCGACACATATGGTGGTGTAGTGCGGCCCGTACGCAGCTGTGGATCAGAGATCCGGCTCATATGGAGGTGTAGTTCGGCCCGTACGCAGCTGTGGATCAGAGGCTCATATGGAGTAGTGCAGCCCGTACGCAGCTGTGGATCAGAGATCCGGCTCATATGGAGGTGTAGTGCGGCCCGTACGCAGCTGTGGATCAGAGGCTCATATGGAGGTGTAGTGCGGCCCGTACGCAGCTGTGGATCAGAGGCTAATATGGAGGTGTAGTGCGGCCCGTACGCAGCTGTGGATCAGGCCTGTGTCACCAGCACCACCAGACAGGTGAGAAGACCAAGGACAGCGAATCCACAGCTGCGTACGGGCCGCACTACACACTCTCTCAATCTCACTCTCACACTCACTCTCACACACTCACACTCACTCTCTCTCACACACTCACTCTCACACTCACACTCACACTCACACTCACACTCACACTCACACTCACACACACACACACACACACACACACACACACACACACACACACACACACACACACACACACACACTCACACTCACTCTCACACTCACTCTCACACTCTCACACTCACTCTCACACACTCACACTCACACACTCACTCTCTCTCACACACTCACACACTCACTCACAGTCACACACTCTCACACTCTCACACTCTCTCTCACACACTCACACACTCACTCACACTCTCACACTCACTCTCACACACACACACACACACACACACACACACACACACACACACACACACACACACACACTCACACTCACACTCACACACTCACTCTCACACACACTCACACTCACTCTCACTCACTCTCACACACACTCACACTCACACTCACTCACTCTCACACTCTCAATCACACACTCACTCTCACACACTCACACTCACACACTCTCTCACTCTCACTCTCACTCACACTCACACTCACACTCACACTCACACTCACACTCACACTCACACTCTCAATCACACTCACTCTCACTCTCAATCTCTCACTCTCAATCTCTCTCTCACACTCACTCTCTCTCTCAATCTCTCTCTCACACTCACACTCTCAGACTCTCACACTCACTCTCACACTCACTCTCACACTCACTCTCACACTCACTCTCACACTCACTCTCACACTCACTCTCACACTCACTCTCTCTCTCACACACTCACTCTCACACTCACACTCTCACACACTCACTCACACTCACACTCACACTCTCAATCACACTCTCAATCACACTCTCACACTCACACTCACTCTCACACACTCTCTCACTCACACTCACACTCTCACACTCACACTCACACACTCTCTCACTCTCACTCTCACTCACACTCTCAATCACACTCTCAATCCCACTCTCACACACTCTCTCACTCTCACTCTCACTCACACTCTCAATCACACTCTCAATCCCACTCTCACACTCACACTCACTCTCACACACTCACACTCACACTCTCACACTCTCACACTCTCTCTCACACTCACACACTCACACTCACTCTCTCTCACACACTCACACTCTCACACTCACACTCTCTCTCACACTCACTCTCACACTCTCAATCACACTCACTCTCACTCTCAATCTCTCACTCTCAATCTCTCTCTCACACTCAAACTCTCACACTCACACTCACTCTCACACTCACTCTCTCTCTCAATCTCTCTCTCACACTCACACTCTCAGACTCTCACACTCACTCTCACACTCACTCTCACACTCACTCTCTCTCTCACACACTCACTCTCACACTCACACTCTCACACACTCACTCACACTCACACTCACACTCTCAATCACACTCTCAATCACACTCTCACACTCACACTCACTCTCACACACTCTCTCACTCACACTCACACTCTCACACTCACACTCACACACTCTCTCACTCTCACTCTCACTCACACTCTCAATCACACTCTCAATCCCACTCTCACACTCACACTCACTCTCACACACTCACACTCACACTCTCACACTCTCACACTCTCTCTCACACTCACACACTCACACTCACTCTCTCTCACACACTCACACTCTCACACTCACACTCTCTCTCACACTCACTCTCACACTCTCACACTCACACTGAATCACACTCACATACTCACACACCCACACTCTCACACACACACACACACACACACACACACACACACACACACACACACACACACACACACACACACACACTCTCACTCTCACTCTCACTCTCACTCACACTCACACTCTCAATCACACTCACTCTCACTCTCAATCTCTCACTCTCAATATCTCTCTCACACTCAAACTCTCACACTCACACTCACTCTCACACTCACTCTCTCTCTCAATCTCTCTCTCACACTCACACTCTCAGACTCTCACACTCACTCTCACACTAACTCTCACACTCACTCTCTCTCACTCTCACACTCACACTCTCACACACACACACTCACTCACACTCACACTCACTCACTCTCACACTCACACTCACACTCTCACTCTCACACTCACACTCACTCTCACACACTCTCTCACTCACACTCACACTCACACTCACACACTCTCTCACTCTCACTCTCACTCACACTCTCAATCACACTCTCAATCCCACTCTCACACTCACACTCACTCTCACACACTCACACTCACACTCTCACACTCTCACACTCTCTCTCACACTCACACTCACACACTCACACACTCACACTCACTCTCTCTCACTCACACTCTCTCTCACACTCACTCTCACACTCTCACACTCACTCTCACACTGAATCACACTCACATACTCACACACTCACACTCTCACACTCTCACACACACACACACACACACACACACACACACACACACACACACACACACACACACACACACACACACACACACACACACACACACACACACACACACACACACACACACACACACACACACACACTCTCTCTCTCTCACTCACTCTCACATTCACACTCACTCTC
>NC_138735.1:35108945-35141445 GCF_965113295.1 Leuciscus leuciscus
AATGAAAGTTACAACTAAAGAGCAGTTAAGAGAATTAGTGCTCTTAGAGGAGTTTAAACATTGTGTTCCTCATGTTGTAGCTACGTATCTCACTGAACACAAGGTTGATACACTTTCGGAAGCTGCTATTATGGCTGATGAGTTTGTGTTAACCCATCGTGGGTCATTCAGTTCAGTCAGTCTTAAAACCAGCGACATGAGTAAATCTAAGTTTTTCTTTCAACCGAAGACAAAGTCTCCTGTGATGAGTAGGAATATTAAGGCGACAGTTGCTGAACATGTTAGTAAACCTGCACTCTCACGAGACATGGTTTGCTTTTATTGTAAAAAGCCTGGTCATAAAATATCTGACTGTCTAATTCTCAAGAAGAAAGAGAGATTGTCGAAACCTGTTGCTTTAGTTTCTACTTCACCTTTCACTGTTGATACTCGTGATGAGAAAGCTCGTTATTTATCTGGTGTTAGTGATAAACTTGTTGATCAGTGTATGACTTCTTCCGTTGATTATACACCTTTTATCACTGAGGGAAATGTGTCAATGCCTGGTTCAAACGAAAAGGTGCCAGTGCGTCTTCGAGATACGGGAGCCGCGCAGTCGTTTCTTTTAGAAGGAATTTTGCCTTTGACTTCTGAAACCGCTACTGGAACTCATGTATTGGTGCGAGGTTTTGAGATGGGGTTTGTTGAAGTGCCTTTGCATCAAATCCATCTTTCCTCTGCCATTGTATCTGGGGATGTAGTAGTTGGTGTTCGTTCTGCACTTCCAGTCCCTGGGATTACATTTATTCTGGGAAATGATTTAGCTGGTGGGAATGTTTGGGGACGGAGTGATGTGGCAGCTCCGCCCATAATAGCATCTACACCTAGGAAATCTGATGTTGATAATTGTAGAGAATTTCCTGATTTGTTTCCAGCTTGTGCAGTTACTCGATCAATGGCTAAACCCCTGTCTGAAAACCAAGTTGAAGTTCCACTGCATGACACTTTCTTTTACACTGTTAATACAGGTAAGCCAGAATCTGATGTGTCTAAATGTCTTGAGCAAAGAGACCTGAAGTCCTGTCCTTCGTTGTCTTCTGATCAGAAAGATTCAACAGTACTGCAAAGTGAATCTGCTGATACGTCTGAGGTTCTGTCCACTCCTGAGAAAACCAATGTTGATCTCTCTGATGTTGATGACTGTTCTCTAACTTCTTTGTTACAGATTTCTCGGGAGGATTTAATTAGAGCTCAACAGAGCGATGACACTCTTAAACCTTTATTTTCTGCAGTAGAGTCTAAGAAGTGTTCTGATCCTCTGTCCTCTTCGTACTTTCTTGAAGATGGTCTGCTTTGTCGGACAGTGGTCCTGCATAAAGATGTTTCTCTGGAACCTAAAACTCAGATTGTGCTTCCTTTCACAGTGAGAGACTCTGTGTTGCATTTGGCTCATCAAGGACTTGCTGGTCATACCGGAGTTCGTAAAACGTACGATCGTGTCTTGCGACAGTTCTATTGGCCTAAGGTAAAACGAGATGTGGCAAAACATGTTCGATCTTGTCATACATGCCAGATCACCGGTAAGCCAAATCAAAAAGTGCCTGTTGCTCCGTTGCAGCCTATTTCTGTCGTCTCCACTCCTTTCGAGCATTTGATAGTTGACTGTTGGTCCTTTGCCCCGGTCTAAGACTGGTCACCAATATCTTTTAACTGTTATGTGCCAGACTACTCGTTATCCTTCTGCTTATCCGTTGAGGTCGATCACTACCAAATCTGTCTTGAAGGCCCTCACTAATTTCATGTCGACCTTCGGAATTCCCAAAGTTATTCAATCCGATCAGGGTTCAAACTTCATGTCAAAACAGTTCTCAAAAGCCCTGCGTCAGCTTCGAGTAAACCACAATATTTCTAGTGCCTATCATCCGCAGAGTCAAGGAGTTCTTGAGAGGTTTCATCAAACCCTGAAGTCCCTTTTGAGGTCATATTGTGTGGAACTCGATGCGGATTGGGAAGAAGGTCTGCCATGGATGTTATTAGCGATACGTGAGGTAATCCAAGAAAGTCTTGGGTTTAGCCCAAATGAATTAGTGTTCGGACATGTAGTGCGAGGACCTACGGCTGTGTTAGCTGATGAGTGGCGAATGTCTAAACCTTCTGAAAACATTTCAGATTATGTGAGTGGATTCCGGCGTAGGTTGTATGAAGCACGAGCTCTCGCTAAAAAGAAGTTGAGTAAGTCTCAAACAAAAATGCAACAACATTTTGACAGAAAAGCTAAGCTGAGAGAATTTCAGGTGGGTGATCAAGTATTGGCTTTGTTGCCTCTACCTGCCAACCCATTTCAGGCTAAGTTCACAGGACCCTACAGTATAGCTAAACGTCTTTCCGATAATAATTATCTGTTGAATACTCCTGACCGGAGGAAAAAAGTACAAATTTGTCACAGCAACTTATTGAAATTGTATATAGCTCCTGTTTGTTCTGTTACTGTGAATGTGGTTAACTCTCGTGACTCTTTTTCAGAATCGTCTCCCCTCTTTTACAACACGGGTGAGGATTCTTTAGAGAATGCTGATGAGGATGGAAGTTTTCTTTCTCAAGAGAAAGTCGACGGGCGACTTAAAAATTCTGAGATTCTTCTTAAGCTGTCCTCTCATCTTTCCTATCTGACAGAGAAAGAGAGGAGTGATGTCACTGAGTTGGTGATGTCATTTCCCTCTCTTTTTCTTGATGTTCCTGGTCGTACTTCTGTCATAGAACATGACATTGACGTAGGAACTTCATGTCCAGTTAAACAGAACGCCTATCGAGTCAATCCTTTCAAAAGAGATTTGCTAAGACAAGAGGTGAACTATTTGCTTACTTACAATCTGGCTGAATCTAGTTTCAGTTCATGGAGTTCTCCTTGCGTCTTAGTAAATAAACCTGACGGCTCATATCGATTCTGCACAGATTATCGAAAACTTAATTCTGTGACAAAGTCGGACTGTTACCCTTTACCTCGAGTTGATGACTGTATCGATCATGTTGGTTCCGCCCGTTTCGTCAGTAAATTCGACCTTTTAAAGGGATATTAGCAGGTGCCTTTGACTAGTCGTGCAAAGGAATTATCTGCCTTCGTTACACCTGATGCCTTCCTGCAGTATACGGTGATGCCTTTTGGAGTTCGAAACGCACCCGCGACTTTCCAGCGACTCGTGAACCGTATACTTTATGGAATGTCAGGATGTGAGGCATATCTTGATGACGTCGTTCTGTATAGTTCCTCTTGGTATGAGCATCTCACTCAAATTAAAGAATTGTTCTCTCGTTTGGAAAAGGCTAATCTTACCATCAACCTCGCTAAGTCGGAGTTTGCGAAGGCAACCGTTACCTATTTGGGCAAGGTAGTGGGAAATGGTTGCGTAAAACCCATTGAAAGTAAGGTAGAAGCCATTTGTACCTTTCCAGTCCCCACCACTCGTCGTGAATTGCGACGATTTCTCGGCATGGTGGGATATTATCGGAGTTTTTGCGAAAATTTCGCCAGCGTAGTGTCTCCTCTCACCGATTTGTTGAGTCCGAAGTTGCATTTTAAATGGTCCGAGCCATGTCAGCAGGCTTTCGAAAATTGTAAGGCTTTGTTAGCATATGCTCCTGTTTTGACGGCTCCAAATTTCGAAAAGTCCTTTAGTCTTGCTATCGATGCCAGTGCTTGCGGTGCGGGCGCTGTCCTCTTGCAAGAGGATTTGAATCAGGTTCACCATCCCGTAAGTTACTTTTCGAAGAAATTTAATCGACACCAACAGGTATATTCTACCATCGAGAAGGAAGCTCTTGCCCTAGTGTTGGCCGTACAACATTTTGAGGTATATCTAGGGTCAATTGCTGCTCCTATTATCATCTATACGGACCATAATCCCTTAGTCTTCTTAAATCGGATGAGGAATCACAATCAGCGACTTATGCGGTGGAGTCTTATTTTACAACCTTTCCACCTCGAAATTAAGCACATCAGAGGAAAAGATAATGTTATAGCTGATGCCCTTTCTAGAATATAATATCGTTTCTGCGTTGCCTGTTCTCGCTTTCTTTTTCCTATCCACCTCTAGGGCCCAGAGGTGATGAAGAATGAGAGGGGCAGAAGACGTTTCTTCTGGAAAATCTAAAATATTCTTTGTATCTGTTGTTGGGCAGTGTGTAACTGTTTTTCTTTCTTTTTAGATTTGTGCCAAATCTTTTTTGAGGAGGGAGGTGTTACGACCCCACACTTCATTTGTTTGCCTGCTGGGGGCAATGTCTTTCAGGAAGGGCGTGGGAGATTACACACCCCTGCTACCTGGTTGCCTCTTAATGATGGAGGGGATAAAACCTTGGCTTTTTCCTCTCCACCTTACTTCTTCATCCAGGGGACTGACCGCCTCGGAAGGAGTCATTTTGTTTTACTGCCTTTGTGTATTCACAACCCATTTCCACCTTTTCCTATTCCCCATTTGGATTATGATTTTCCCCTTTTTGTTGAACCCTAGACTTTGTTCTGTTAAGTTTTTGTAATAATAAAAATCTTGCAAGTCGATTCATTTGTACTTGTTTCGTTTATGTTCGGCCGAAACGAGCTGGCCGTAACACTCACACACTCACTCTCTCTCACTCACTCTCACTCTCACACTCTCAATCACACTCTCACACTCACTCTCACACACTCACACACTCTCACTCTCACTCTCACTCTCACTCTCACACTCTCAATCACACTCTCACACTCACTCTCACACACTCACACACTCACACTCTCAATCACACTCACTCTCAATCTCACACTCACTCTCACTCTCACACTCACTCTCTATCTCAATCTCTCTCTCACACTCACACTCTCAGACTCTCACACTCACTGTCACACTCACTCTCACACTCACTCTCTCTCACACTCACACTCTCAGACTCTCACACTCACTGTCACACTCACTGTCACACTCACTCTCACACTCACACTCACACTCACACTCTCACACACTCACACTCACACTCTCACACTCTCACTCACTCTCACACTCACTCTCACTCTCACTCTCACTCTCACTCTCACACGCACACGCACACTCACACTCACACTCACACACTCTCTCACTCTCACTCACACTCTCAATCCCTCACTCACACTCACACTCTCACACTCTCACACTCTCACACTCTCACACTCTCACACTCACACTCTCACACTCACTGTCACACTCACTCTCTCTCTCACACTCACTCTCTCTCTCACACTCACTCTCACACTCACACTCACACTCACACTCACTCACTCACACTCACTCACACTCACACTCACACTCTCACACTCACACTCTCACACTCTCACACTCTCACACTCACTCTCACTCTCACTCTCACTCTCACACGCACACTCACACTCACACTCACACACTCTCTCACTCTCACTCACACTCTCAATCCCACTCTCACACTCACACTCACTCTCACACTCTCTCACACTCACACTCACACACTCACACTCACTCTCTCTCACACACTCACACTCTCACACTCACTCTCACACTCACTCACACACTCACACTTTCACACTCTCACACACACACACACACACACACACACACACACACACACACACACACACACACACACACACACACACTCACACACACACACACACACACACACACTCTCACTCACTCTCACACTCACTCTCACACTCGCACACTCACTCTCACACTCGCACACTCACTCTCACACTCGCACACTCACTCTCACACTCGCACACTCACTCTCACACTCGCACACTCACTCTCACACTCGCACACTCACTCTCACACTCGCACACTCACTCTCACACTCGCACACTCACTCTCACACTCGCACACTCACTCTCACACTCGCACACTCACTCTCACACTCGCACACTCACTCTCACACTCGCACACTCACTCTCACACTCGCACACTCACTCTCACACTCGCACACTCACTCTCACACTCGCACACTCACTCTCACACTCGCACACTCACTCTCACACTCGCACACTCACTCTCACACTCGCACACTCACTCTCACACTCGCACACTCACTCTCACACTCGCACACTCACTCTCTCACACACACACACACACACACACACACACTCACACTCACACTCACACTCTCAATCACACTCACACTCTCAATCACACTCACACTCTCAATCACACTCACACTCTCAATCACACTCACACTCTCAATCACACTCTCAATCACACACTCTCTCACTCTCACACACTCTCAATCACACTCACACTCTCAATCACACTCACACTCTCAATCACACTCACACTCACACTCTCAATCACACTCACACTCTCAATCACACACTCTCACACTCTCACTCTCACTCTCACACTCTCACTCTCACTCTCACTCACACTCTCACACACTCACACTCACACTCACACTCACACTCACACTCTCAATCACACTCTCAATCACACACTCTCTCACTCTCACACACTCTCAATCACACTCACACTCTCAATCACACTCACACTCACACTCTCAATCACACTCACACTCTCAATCACACACTCTCACACTCTCACTCTCACTCTCACTCACACTCTCAATCACACACTCTCACACTCTCACTCTCACTCTCACTCACACTCTCACACACTCACACTCACACTCACACTCACACTCACACTCACACTCTCAATCACACTCAAACACTCTCTCACTCTCACTCTCACAATCTCAATCTCTCACACTCTCAGACTCTCACACTCACTCTCTCTCTCAATCTCTCACTCACTCTCACTCTCACTCTCACACTCACACTCACACTCACTCTCACTCTCACTCTCACTCTCACAATCTCACACTCACACTCACACTCTCACACTCACACTCTCAATCACACTCTCAATCCCACTCTCACACTCACACTCACACACTCACACTCTCCCTCACACTCTCTCACTCACACACTCTCTCACACTCTCACTCTCTCACTCTCTCACTCACACTCTCTCACACTCTCACACTCTCACTCACACTCTCACACTCTCTCACACACACACACACACACACACACACACACACACACACACACACACACACACACACACACACACACACACACACACACACACACACACACACACACACACACGTCTATATTACTAACAGGGGACTTTCGCTCTACACTGGCCAAGAGGGGACTAGTGTTTCTGGTAATTTTGAAGAAACAAAAATGACATACAAAATTTTCTTTTAAGCTCTTTTTTCATAATATAACTTCAAATATGCATTTTTTTTTATTTTTAAAAAAACATGCCAAGTGGGGACCTGAAACTCTGAACGATCTCTATCTATACAAGTGGGGACTTGATAGCCTGCAATGGAGCTGTGTGTGTGAACAGTGAAGTGAACTGGCAGTGAAGTCTGCCTTCATTATGTAACTATATATATATATATATATATATATATATATATATATATATTGTAACGACAATGACTATGACATGCGGTCACATGCTGTTCAAATTAGTTAACCCTGTTTTCTTAGAATCCCCTCTAAAACCCCCATTTCAGCATGGACTCCCTGTGACTTTTCACAGACTCGTGACATTCCACACACTCATATACACACACACACACACACACACACACACACACACACACACACACACACACACACACACACACATCCTTTAATGTATGTAACTCAGACTTGTATCTGAACTTCCTGTATGCATGTGTGATTAATGTTGTTTTGATCATATAGGTATGATCTTCGAGTGTTTGGATCTGAAATGTATTTTTGAAGAATGTTCTCCCAGTAGAATCGCATTCCGTAACCCGAGCTCATTGGCAGGTCATAAAATTTGACCACAGAGCTATCCAGCCCTATGCATGAGATAACAGGGTCGCAACATTCCAACACACACACACAAACACACTCTGGACTTTGAAACAGAAACCCCCTACAGAAAAGGACTTTTACCCATAAAGTCACTCTTAAATGTACTAAATATATATATTTGTGTGTTAAGAGGTGTGTGTAAACCATAGGAAAGCATATGTCCTATTTGTAACATTAATAGAACTGCTAGTGCCTATACAAATGCATAATAATGTATCTTTGCATGGCTACAAAGCCTATATTCTATTTTTGATATCTCTGTAATCCTCTCCAGCTAACGGAGTTGAATTCCGATAGCAGAATTCAGTGATGCGCATTGTTTTATAAGTTCATATGTCTGGAGAAAATCCTCTCAAGCCCTGGCCTTCTCCATCGAACGAACCCATGTTCGAGTCGTAGCAGCCGGTCTTTGCAACTAAGATTTCCAGCCTCTCCCATCCCAGGAGACGAATCTGAACTTTCTCGGTAACATTAAATTCAAGTGAGCCTTTACATCGTCTTGCGAAACGACCCAGAAGACGAAGCTAGACGCAAACCAGCCGGACACGCGCACGCGCGCCCCCCCTCTCTAGCCTGACCAGAAAGAGCACTCGCAAGTATATTGATTCCTATAAAAGCTGTTCCAGGTGTCTAGGTCTTAGGTCTGTGAACTAAGTTACCCTCTATCTTCCCTCTATATCTTTCTTTCTTTCATTTCATTTTCATTCTGATCACGCTATGTTTATGTTTTTGTTCGGTTAAATGTTTATTTGTTTGTTTGCATTTTTACGTACGTTTATGTTTGTAGTTTATATAATCTCTAGTGTGTGCCATTTTATTAATAAATCCATTTATACTTTTAATTGTCTCTGTGTTTGAAAACCCACCTTATAAAGTCAATGCAATTTTAAAGATCTAAGCTACAAGCTCGATATAAACTACATTTGGTAGTTCTTAATTCAGAAACTCAGTAAGTTTGATATTCGTGGCCAGAAGATAAAACTTTCTTGGAGTTTGAAAAGGGATACCCCCTTCTTAACTGTAATGATCAGACAGTACAGAACAAGGTAATCTCGATAATTGATCAAATAAATGTACATGCGACTTATGAATTATGACCATGAGTCATATTTCTTAATATTTCCAAAATTCCCTATATTCTTGAGCTAATTCACATTTACCCCGAGTCGTTATTGTTACAGATATATTATGGTGGAGACATTTTTAGGCAGTTTCAAACTTTATTTGATGGACAAATTCAGTTTCAATTGAATGTGTATTATGACTATTAATAATTGTACGCGCGTTTTGAATTGTGAGATAAGTCGCTAAGGCGAACTCACCCAGCTGATGGCGGGCACAAAAGCCAGCTCAGCTCTGCTAAAACTGCAGCTCATGATATTGCATTTGTCCCTGTAAAGACGAAGCAAACTCTTTGCAGGTGGTACATGTAATATGATTTAAACCGACTAAATAAAGACGAAGAAAACTCTTTTTTTTAGTGCGAGGACGTAAATCTGAACTGAGCCGATCCTCAGTTTCAGTCGTAATAGGCCTTAGTAATACGTTAACGATAAACTCCTGGTCAGAAATTGGTCTCGCGATCCAATTTTGAAAACCTATGCATTATCATAAAGTGCTATTTTGATTAATGTTTATGGGAGGTGGAACAGATGCAATAATTCCTGTTCACAGCTGTAGTAATTAAACAGAAGTCTAATGCCTGTTTGCTCACAGCTCTATTAAGTAAAACAGAAGAAATAATTCCTGTTCACAGATGTTTAATTCCTGTCATGCTCACGGCTCTATTAATTAAAACAGAAGTATTAATACCTGTTTTTATTTGAACCGTTTAATGTATAATGTGTAAGTAAAACAGAAGAAATAATTCCTGTTCACAGATGTTTAATTCCTGTCGTGCTCACGGCTCTATTAATTAAAACAGAAGTATTAATACCTGTTTTTATTTGAACCGTTTAATGTATAATGTGTAAGCAAAACAGAAGAAATAATTCCTGTTCACAGATGTTTAATTCCTGTCGTGCTCACCGCGCTATTAAATTAAAACAAGAAGTTTTAATTCCTGTTTTTATTGTAAACCATATATAATGTGTAATTGGAGACCAGTTTTATGAATTAAGAAAACAGATGATAATCCCTGTTCTTCTTCTTTAAACCGTCTCATGTGTATAATGTATAATGTGTAATTCCTGTTAGTCACATGTTGTGAAACTCGCGTCATTTTTCCGCATGCAACAGAGCGCAAAATGCTCGTGATTCCACAGATAAAAAAACAAAAAACTGCTGAATCACGCCACTGACCAACACTAGAGGGCAGCCTTTAGGCGTGTGGCAGTTCTCAAATTACGCGCCCCCAACCGACGTCATCCTGCGTGAGCGTCGCCTCCCACTGACGTCAGCCTGCACGAGCGCAATTACGCCATCTGGTGGACGCTCTCAGATAATACCGGCTTTCATTTTTCTGCTAACAATTTTCCTTTTTCTCTCCCCCGAGGATAGAATGAATGGATGACTCTCAAATATTCACCTGCATTCAAAGCTTAGCTTATGCTGACATTATTTGGAGTTAGATAATTCTTCTTTTCTGTTTTCAACTTTCACGCTTTAAAGTGAAGTTCGAAAAAAAAAAACTTTTCGAATTAAAAACTTAGGTTTGATTCACTCAGTTAATTGATAGTCCACCTAGGAGGAAGCACGCCACCGTGTGGCCAGCTTGGGTCGACGTATCAATATCTGTTTCACCCCCAGTCTGCATCGAAGTGTCTCAACATTGCTACCCTTCTCGTTTGATTATTTTATAATCAATACTAATAACTGCAGTGTTATTGTAAGGATTATAGGAAGTCATTCGGATTTTTCAGCTTAATTATTGTATAATTAGTATTGATACTCCACTGTTATCATTCTAATTTTCTTTTCTTCTTTATTATTATTGGGACCTCTCCTTGCATGCTTATTTGAATTTTAATTTAAACTAGTTTGAATTTAAATTTAAATTGTGTTCACTAACAACCAGGTGGACCACGGAGAAGGAATACGCCCCTTTCCCTTGTGGCACTAACCCACTGCAGGGCCTATCCCTCTGCCTGCGTCCCAAGCTTGTGTTGTTTATTTGAATTTTATTTCATTGATAATTTTTTTCTCTTTCCCCAGCCTTTTCAAAGGGGGGGTAGGTTATTCCGATAATTAACCATCGGTTATCATAATTCCTTTGCATTGTATAATTATTTTAGTAAAGCCTTTGCCTCTGACCCCTGCATACATATTTACTCAATTTGATGAAAACAGAAAGCCTTAATTCACTTTAAGTCTAACCTCTTAATCCCTTATTGTGTATCTATTGGCAGGACACAGTCAGTGCACTGTGGTGATCCGAAAGTCATCTTTGGTGGTTTCCGGTGGGCGGGGGTCATCTGTCATGCGTTACTGACACTGCGCTCCGTCTGGTGTTGGGACCGTCGGAGAGTCTGACCGCGCCCGCTGGTTTCCACCTGGATGACCTCTATTCACCCCAGGTAAACTGAGATTTGATAAAACCCATCTTTCGAGGTCCTGTCCCGATAACCCACGCATCTCCTGGCCCGATCAGGAACTCTCGCAGTGTTAATAAGGCTTAGGCCTCTTTATTTTATTTTATTTTATTTTATTTTATTTTATTTTATTTTATTTTATTTTATTTTATCTTATTTTATTTATTTTCCTTAAATAACGCTCCCCATGTTATTGTTTGTGACATTTCATTGCAGACCAATTCACTTCCTTGTGTTGTGTTTCCCTCTGATCTTCCCTACCTTCAACCTTGTCTCTTTCTCCACTCTGTTGTGATTTGTTTCTTCATTTCACTTAGACACAGAACCTAAGAGATACCCCAGGAAAGCTGAATAATAGAGTGACGATCAAAGCGGGCGTCGCTAAAACGACCCCCAGGCTACCGCCTGTCCAAATCTCTATTGTGGGTTTCATCCATACCCACGAAATTGGCTCCGCTAACTGTTGACATCAGTTAGCCCCGAAATTCTCATAAACGGCATAGCCCGTATGAGTATAGCTCATTAACCCTAAAACAAACTTGCATTGTGTCTCTTTTTGTGTGTGTGCTGTGCTTCTCTCGCTCACAGTAAGCCGAGACGTCAAGCCCACCCAGTCCCTCAGTCCGCTGGCACGACCTCGACCTGGAGCAGAAGGCAGCCGCATGACGGCTTCAAGCCACGGAAGCCCGGAAGGACCGAGCCCACACACAGAGTCGGCTAGACCAACTAATCTTCCTGACCGAGGAAGAGGACGAGACGGACACAACGCTACAACAGGAAGTTGAAAGACTTCAAAATGCCCTAGACGATCTTCATCGGCACACAGATCAAAGACAGCAGTCGGAGGAAAACACCCGGAAGGAACTCAACGAAAGGCTCCAACGGGCTGAAGCTCTCCTTGAGAGAGCAGAGATTGAAATCCATCGGCTCATTCAGCAGAGACACGATCTCAGAGACGAACTTGACATTGTTCGCAGAGAACTGAGACATTCTGACAGACTTAACAGTGACCGGGAAGGGGAAGAACATCTCACACCGTTTCCCCCTTCCAGCGAGTCCGCGCCTGTCAGCCAAACAACAAAAGCTAAAGGGGGCGGAGCTGCAAAGGGTTAGAATCTTCTCCAGACGGATTGGGCCCCCAGCAACAGCTCTCCTCCAACAAGCCTTGACAAGCTGGCCAGAAACATTCCTACGTTTGCCGGGGACAACAGTGTAAATTCGTATCTTCGAGACATTGATTTTCACCTACAAACTGTCGCCAACGCGACAGCTTGGGACAAATTGTACCTGGTAAGAATCACCTCAAGCAGAGATGTGCGTAGTTTTCTGGATCGCCAACCAGAGACTGTCAAAGCAGATTACAAGCAACTGCGACAAGCTTTGATCCGTGAATTCTCTGACCCAGAATCAGACCAAGGGTTTATCACGGCATTTGACGTCAAACAGGTCCGACTTGAACACCCACACTCCTACTATGGCCGACTCCGACAAACGTTCTTCGGAGCAACCAACACACCAGATATGGAAGAAGATATAACCTTTAGAACTTTGTTTCTGCGGAACCTGCATAGCACCGTGAGTAAACATCTCGGCGTGCTCGTCTGCCCACGAACCATGTCTACCCGAAAACTCCGAGACTTAGCCCACAAGGCTTACACCAAGCAAAGGGCTATGGATGAAAAGACTGTAAAAACACACACAATCTACTCCGTCTCTGAGCACTGCTCCGAGCTAGACACAGAAAGTGTCCAACAACCCCTCAGTCACAGACCTTACCACAGAGAATCAACACCATTCCAGGCCAGCAGATGGCAGCACAACTGTGACAGTGCTCATCCAAAGCATCGGACCGAGCGCTCGGAAAGATTCTGGAACCAGCACCACCCGCCGTCCAGAACTCCAAGCCCAGACCGTCGAAACTGGAACCACTCTCCCCAGAACACTGGTGAGCCCGAGTCTTCTTACACAACAGATGAAGACAGTGCAGCCACGTCTGACACAGACACAGAAAACGAACACTAACACCGACTGCTTCAAGGTCATGACTGAACCGCAGCTGAGTAACCAGACCAATGTCTGCGCCACATACAGACTACCCACCCACCCACCCTAACGATTGCAGCGATTACACAGCACAAACGAACTTTACCAACTACACTGCACGCCTCAGAGCCGCTTACGCTACCTCCGCTGTGTACAAAGAAAGTCATGCGGGCCTCTGATGAACAGACTTTTCCTATGCCACCACTTACCCCTCCACCACCCTCGCAGGCCATCTGAGCTCACTGACGACCAGTGCCTCAGACAGCTGTCTGCCACCACGCACATGTTGCGTTCACAAGACTTCAATACGCATTGTGCACCTGTTGCCATCACAGCGCCACAGCTTGTAAGGCCACAAAGCACAAGGGGGGGTCAGGCGTAACAATGACGCCACATGTGCCAAAAAGCCATGCATGGGACATCAAAGCATGTGGCATACCAACCTCAGCGAACCAAAAAGACTGTCCTAAGCCAACCAAGGACGACCCTCGCTGAAATTTTTCCTCCCTTTCTCTCTCTCTCTCCCTTTTGCCTCTAACAGGATGCTGTGGTGGTTCGCGAGAAAGCAGCCACGATCGGACATCACCTCACCAGGTCCGGCATCCGGCATCGCATGAAGAGAGCAGCCCCGACTCCTGACTACCAAGGCAGGACCCACACTCAGAAAGTGTACGTTCGACTCAAACCCAGCAACGTCGAAAGAGCACACTACCTCAACACAGCAAACATAATCACAGTAAGACGGCCTGTGGCCGAAATTCAGACCGAACCTCCACAGCACTGGAACTCCCATCCTCCAAGAACTACAACTTCACCTTAGATCCAGAACTGGACCTCTGGTTTGAGGAAAGGGGGGGGGGGTCCCAACTCATGAACATGGCTCCTGTCAACACAGCCCTCCAAGCATGGGTAACCGCCCAGCCTGAATACCTCACCTGTGTCCAAATCTGGACCGCAGCTGACACTGTGCTGTGTCTCTCCACGGTCACCGACCACACCCCGACACTCGTCTTGGCTTTCATCCTGTACAGGACTCAACGAGAGGTGAACATCTACAGCCAAGCTCACGAAAGCCGTGTCCAAGGTCTCAGAGGGAATCCCCGGAAAGGGGGTGCCAAGTCAGAGACCACGCCGAACCTCATCGAGCTGAATCCTCAGCTTCTAAGGACCACCTGCTATCCTACCATCATGATCCACCTGCTACACGACCATCAGGATTCACCTGTCATCCATTGTGCTAATTTGTTGTTCGATGAAGTCCATCCCCGGTCTTCATCTAACAAAAAGGGGGAATATGTAACGACAATGACTATGACATGCGGTCACATGCTGTTCAAATTAGTAAACCCTGTTTTCTTAGAATCCCCTCTAAAACCCCCATTTCAGCATGGACTCCCTGTGACTTTTCACAGACTCGTGACATTCCACACACACATACACACACACACACACACACACACACACACACACACACACACACACACACACACACACACACACACACACACACACACACACACACACACACACACACACACACACACACCAACATCCTTTAATGTATGTAACTCAGACTTGTATCTGAACTTCCTGTATGCATGTGTGATTAATGTTGTTTTGATCATATAGTTATGATCTTCGAGTGTTTGGATCTGAAATGTATTTTTGAAGAATGTTCTCCCAGTAGAATCGCATTCCGTAACCCGAGCTCATTGGCAGGTCATAAAATTTGACCACAGAGCTATCCAGCCCTATGCATGAGATAACAGGGTCGCAACATTCCAACACACACACACACAAACACACTCTGGACTTTGAAACAGAAACCCCCTACAGAAAAGGACTTTTACCCATAAAGTCACTCTTAAATGTACTAAATATATATATTTGTGTGTTAAGAGGTGTGTGTAAACCATAGGAAAGCATATGTCCTATTTGTAACATTAATAGAACTGCTATTGCCTATACAAATGCATAATAATGTATCTTTGCATGGCTACAAAGCCTATATTCTATTTTTGATATCTCTGTAATCCTCTCCAGCTAACGGAGTTGAATTCCGATAGCAGAATTCAGTGATGCGCATTGTTTTATAAGTTCATATGTCTGGAGAAAATCCTCTCAAGTTAAAGTCAATCATGACTCATTCGAGTGGGCGTGTCTAACCGGACAAAGGAATCTTCCCGCTCGAAAAATTCGACAGCTGATTCGTCCTACACGAAGGAGGGGACGGCACATGGGACACTGATAAAAGTCCAGACCTTCAGTTTCCTCGTTCTCTTATCTCTCTTCCAACTCAACTTCCTCTCTTCGGACCTTCTTCTCCCCGGCGCAGCGCTTCTCCAAGGAACATCTGAAGAAGGCCCTGGCCTTCTCCATCGAACGAACCCATGTTCGAGTCGTAGCAGCCGGTCTTTGCAACTAAGATTTCCAGCCTCTCCCATCCCGGGAGACGAATCTGAACTTTCTCGGTAACATTAAATTCAAGTGAGCCTTTACATAGTCTTGCGAAACGACCCAGAAGACGAAGCTAGACGCAAACCAGCCGGACATGCGCACGCGCGCCCCCCCTCTCTAGCCTGACCAGAAAGAGCACTCGCAAGTATATTGATTCCTATAAAAGCTGTTCCAGGTGTCTAGGTCTTAGGTCTGTGAACTAAGTTACCCTCTATCTTCCCTCTATATCTTTCTTTCTTTCATTTCATTTTCATTCTGATCACGCTATGTTTATGTTTTTGTTCGGTTAAATGTTTATTTGTTTGTTTGCATTTTTACGTACGTTTATGTTTGTAGTTTATATAATCTCTAGTGTGTGCCATTTTATTAATAAATCCATTTATACTTTTAATTGTCTCTGTGTTTGAAAACCCACCTTATAAAGTCAATGAAATTTTAAAGATCTAAGCTACAAGCTCGATATAAACTACATTTGGTAGTTCTTAATTCAGAAACTCAGTAAGTTTGATATTCGTGGCAAGAAGATAAAACTTTCTTGGAGTTTGAAAAGGGATACCCCCTTCTTAACTGTAATGATCAGACAGTACAGAACAAGGTAATCTCGATAATTGATAAAATAAATGTTCATGCGACTTATGAATTATGACCATGAGTCATATTTCTTAATATTTCCAAAATTCCCTATATTCTTGAGCTAATTCACATTTACCCCGAGTCGTTATTGTTACAATATATATACTGTATATATAACCCATCAGTTGTCAAAAATTTAAAAATATGATTTTTTTTAGGAAAGACCATTTAAATCTACAACGGGGTAAAAAATACAGACGGCCCGACGGCAACAGTTCAAAAGCAGAGGCGAGAATATCCTCTTATCATTCATAATATTATTTTTCTTATTTAACGCTCTCTCTTCATAGATACTTTCTATGCTTGGTTATGCAGTCCCTAACAATTTATTGTTACTACTTTTCTTAATAATTTCGTCTGTACCTCAGTAGCAGTTCCATACCAACAAATAATACAGAATATTATTTGATATTTTTCATTTTCTTTCATTTTCACACTTTCAATGAAAGCACTATAAAACATCAGAAGCGTTATGTTGTGGACATTACAGCAAAGTTATTGCTTTAAGAAATTCATTCTCTGTTGTGGCCTATTAATTAAAACATAATTTCTACTCGAATAAAATCAATAGACATGCCATTTTTTTTCTGTTTCCTTTTTTTTTCTAGGATGTTGATGTACAGAGTGTTTGAATTATTGCTCAATTTAAATGCAACCAAACATATGTCGTTCGTTACCATCCAACAGTGGACCCTTCTTGAAGATCTAATTCAAAACTTTTGAGGTGACTTGCTGCATCTGGTCATTTTGAAGAAACAAAAATGAAATACAAAATTTTATTTTAAGGTCTTTTTTCATAATATAACTTCAAATATGCCCAAAAAAAAAAAAATTATAAAAAAAAATGTATAGGCCTAGGCATCAGAGATCACAATATGCATAGTAAAAAAAAGAAAAAAAAGAAAAGAATGATGAACATCATCAGTTATCAAAAATTGAATTGCTTGAGGAAAGACCATTTAAATCTACAATGGGGTAAAAAATACAGACGGTCCGGCAGCAACAGTTCAAAAGCAGAGGCGAGCATATCCTCTTATCATTCATAATATAATTTTTTTACTTTCTATGCTTGGTTATGCAGTCCCTAACAATTTACTTGCCATTGTTATGTGTCATTGCACACACACATACATATCTATATTACTAACAGACCAATGTCGCTCTACACTGGCCGAGTGGGGACTCTCGGAACGATCTCTATCTATACAAGAGGGGACTTGGCTGCAATGGAGCTGTGTGTGTGTGTGTGTGTGAACAGTGAAGTGAACTGGCAGTGAAGTCTGCCTTCATTATTTAACTACATATATATAGTATATTATATATTATGCCTTTTTTCATTCATAATATTATTTTTCTTATTTAACGCTTATTTTCTCTCTTCATAGATACTTTCTATGCTTGGTTATGCAGTCCCTTTAGGGTTTATAGGATTAATCAAACAGAAATAGCTCTTTAAGGTAACGATTTCAGGTCATATAGTTACCTATATTTAGTATAGCGTAAAGCATACTTTATACAGTGAATAATGATTTTATTAATCAAAATGAACTTCGCGTCCCCAGTTGGATGGTAAAGAACGATACGTGTTTGGCTGCTTTGTACATTTCTTGCCATCACAAACACACTGTAAAGATTTTGGAGGTCAATCTCAAAATGTGATGTCGACTTGCTGCACTGAATATTTTTAGTTGGTTGAGTTGAAATATATGAAGTAGGGATGTTTATTTAACATTTTGTTTTCTGACTGAAAGCTGATGGTTGTTAACCAGTCATCATCAGTTAACTGACATGATTTGAAGGTTAGATTAGAATTAAATGGACTTAGAATAGATAGGTGTCTGTGACCAATTCAAAAACCTAAAAAATGTAGATTTACATGTGCAAATAGCAGCATAAACAACAGAACATGAGGATTCACACATCAAGCACCCGCAGTGCTTCTGTGAACACAGTAAACCAGAATAAAAGTGTATATATAACTGTATATATAGTAAATAGGCCAACTTAAATGAACAATTAACAAAACTAAAGTGCAATAAAGAATGGACACTTCAGGGTCTGTTTACACGACATCATTTTCAATTTTCACCTGACAATGCAAGCTTTTGAAAACGAGTTTCAAAGTGCAAGGTTTTGAAAACGATGCCTTTACCATCTGCATGTAAACAACATAAACGTGAATTTGTGAAATTGGTATGTCATTCCGACCCGGTCACACTAAATGTGTCTCTATAGCACACATTGTGTTTATTGTGCAATTTATACGCGAAAAGGAGTTTCTGTGTGCATATGATACGCATGGGTGGGTTTAGGGTAGGTTTAGTAATGGTGTGTAATATGTAATATGTATTATATGTTTGGTTAGGATTAGTGTTGTAGGGTGCATGACGTGTGTATTCACCTTATTTTCCACGAGGGTGACGCCATTACGTTCGTTTTGTCATCTTACTTCCGGCTGAGAGGGACCTCAACTTCCGTCTGAAAGGACGCTAGTTTCTAGACGTAATTCTATTGTTCTAACGGTAAAATATGTCAAGTATTATATGCTCAGTTAGGGGCTGCCATAACAATTGGATTAAGAGGATAGAACAATTTA
Source organism: Leuciscus leuciscus (assembly GCF_965113295.1). Lineage (NCBI taxonomy): Eukaryota > Metazoa > Chordata > Actinopteri > Cypriniformes > Leuciscidae > Leuciscus > Leuciscus leuciscus. The sequence continues at coordinate 35,128,081 of NC_138735.1, forward strand.
ACCAACAGTGTTACGAACACAATGTAAAGTGATCGGAATGTTGTGGTGTACTTTACGATTTACACCCGGATGTGCCGTGTCAGTTTAGCGGAAGTCGGATGACAAATTGCGGAAGCGCAAAGTATTAAAAGTGGGCGGGGCGGAATAAGGTGAATTACACGCAATAAAGTGCTATCATATGAATGTATTAAATGCATGAATAAGCCTTTCTGCATCTGACAGGGATAAAGAAGTTTGAATTCTGGCAATATTTTTAAGATGGAAAAATGCAGATTTTGAGACCATTTTGATATGGGCATCAAATGACAAATGCGGATCAAAGATAACACCTAGATTTCGCACTTGTGATGCTGGAGACAATAATTCAGAATCAGAAAACAGACTTAGACAGTTATGTTTGTGCAAATCTGTCAGCATACCAAAAAGTAACAGTTCCATTTTTGATTTGTAAAGCTTAAGATAGTTGTCATGCATCCATACCTTTATTTCTTCCAGACATACGGTAAGAGCTGTAATTGCGAGATTTGGATCAGGGAGTGAGCTAACATAGATCTGCATGTCATCAGCATAACAAGGAAAAACCCCGTACCGTACTTTCTAATAATGTCACCAAGTGGCAACATATAGATGCAGAACAAAGTAGGTCCTAGTACTGACCCCTGCGGGACGCCCTGCTGTACTAATGTTGCCTCCGATTTGTTCTTCCCCAAATAAATATACTGCAAAGAGATGCCAGAGGTGCCTAACAAAACACGCAACCTGTCAAGGAGGATGATATGACATATAGCGTCAAAAGCAGCGCTAATGTCTAGCAGAACCAAAATGCTGCAAGCACCCATATCAGCAGAAACATTAAGCGTTTCTCAATAGCAAGTACGCACAGTTTGGACTTGCCAAGTCCAGCTCAGGAGAATGACTCCCGAGGACGCGAGTCCGGTAATTCTGCTAATGGAACAGCACGTTCTTCAAAGCGTCAGTCAGCTCGCTCTGCTACTCCGGTTATCTCTGTATGTACATTTTAGGCAACAATAAAACAAAATATGTTATAAAACACCACACTGCCTCTTTTCGTTTTCATTTAAAGAAATCTTAAACATTATAGCCACACAAATGGTGATTGCCTGGATCTCACAACCTGGATCAAATTTTCATAAATCTTTATAAATAAACCACAGATTTGAGCTTTAAACAACTACATTCTCGCCTGAAAAACTCTTAAATTTACATTTCGTGACACAGTAACAGTAGTATTATATTTCAACTGTAAATTAAAAGATGGCGCTTCTTATGTTGTCATACCCCTTGTAGCACGCGCAAGTGACGATTCTCTGTCAACCAATCAACGTCCTGCAGTTAGTCTAGCTCCACCCTTTAGTACCATACCACTGTGCTGGTACCCAACGGAAGGGTACCCAAAAAGTGTTAAGGTTCGGCTTTTTGGTACCATTCACAACTTTTGACAGTGGAAACGGAAATAAATGCATACCGTACCGTACCGTACCGTACCGCTCAGTGAAAACAAGCCATGAGAGATTAGAGTCGAATCTTCCCTAACAATTTTTAAGTCTCTTTTAAAAAGGTATTTGTTTTCTCTGGCATATTGATTTTTTTTTTTTTTTAAATGTATATATTATATTATATTTTTGTGTATTAGAGTGTGTATATTTAGGATACGTATTTAGTTGTCTTGTACAGCACTTTGGCCAGTCTTGTGGCTGTTTTAAATGTACTTTATAAATTAATTAAACTTGAAACTACTGATTGTAATAATAGATCAAAATTCTTACTGTCAGTTAACCGGTTAGTCATAGTATTCTCAATGTATTTTAACACTGGCACTTTAGTTGAACCATCTGAATATTTTAAATGCAACAATCAACATAAAATTGAGTTTTGACCTTTGTGTATTTTTTTTACAGTGTATTTTTTAGGGCAATAAACCCAGACAGCAACATAGTGTTGGCCCAGATCCGGCCCACATCCGGGCTGTGTGGATTCCAGATGTGGGCCAGATCCGGGCCGATACTATGTAGCTGTCTGAGACTGGTGTTTTAGTGTTATTATGAACATCGCCATCACATTCAGAGATACTGCTAAATGTAAAAGCAATCAAACGTGTCATTCTTTATTATCAAACAGTGGACAAAATAAGTACATTTGTGTAATGAAATGAATATAACATGTGCATGCATACTGCTGCTGCTTATCTTTAGCATGTACACTAACTTGTGTGGAAATGGGCATGGAATGGTGAAAAAATGCTGACCTAAAAATTGTTACACTTAATTTAAGTGATATTACTTAACATTAATGAACCGACATACAATAAAACTACCAAAACACATCATTCATGTCTCAAATTAAGGCATTCTTTCAGAACTCTAGTGAAGGTTTCAGCCAACAAACATAAATTAAATATACAAAACAAAAAACACACAAACAACAGGCAGCAATATGCACTATTTTCTGCTGTTCAGAATTCAATGCAGTTTATGTTACATGGTTCATGTTTACATTAATGTACAAACCTTTTGTATAGATGGTGATGAAAATGAAAGACTAAGACTTGTGTATGTGTTTAGCTACATCTTAATTTTTCTGATTTAAAAAAAATTATATTTCAGAATAATATATATCAATGTGGTATACGGTAGAAATATTACACATTTCAGTCTAGCTTAGGTTTTTAAATTAAATAACACAGTCTTGGAAATAATATGTAAGCATGTGCAAATAAGCCTGTATAGTAAATCAAGTTCTGTTGGTCTTTGTGTTTAAGTGAGAAATTAATTCATTTAAATTGAAAGATCTCAATGTTTATAAGATCTTTCAATTATGTTTAACAGTTTTGAGTGTATAAAAGAGTGTATAAAAATGGGCTCTGAGTTTTGGCAGTGGTTGTGTCTAAGTGAAATATGTAGTTTGGAAGATGTAGTCACTGAATGCATTAATACAACATTGAATGACACAGACATTTGCAACACTTCTACAGTAATACCGTAGTAAAATATATTCAGAATCTAAAAAATTAAATACTATCAAAACAATTAGATGTCGCTGAACACATACAGGTATTAATCTTTCAGTTTCATCACCATCTATAAAAAGGGGAAACTTGGGGGAAAATGTGTACTGTACTGTAAACAATGACCATGTAACATATAATGCTGTGAATTCTGAACAACAGAAAACAGCAGAAATATTTTATAATGCTTCCTGTTATTTGTGTTTTTTTATTTAACGTGTGTTTTTTTGGGGTAAAACCTTTTCTAGTGTTCTGGAAGAATGAGTTGATCTGAGACATGAATGAAGTTTCAGTGCATTTTGAATGTGAAATGAACTGCTGTCAAGCTGTAAGTTGGTTTCGGAGAAGATATCATGGTCTTTTAACCTGATATCATTTAAGACATAATTTAAGGCTGTGGTATAAATGATTGAATGATTTAACCATAACTCATTACTATCCTTGATTTCTAAAATAGGTATTTTTCATGTGTATGTAGACTCTAGTGTGTGTGTGTATTGAGTTGTTGCACTTCCCCCCCACACACAATTTACATATCAATGCAGGAAGGCCTTAAAGGCCAGTGTTTTTCTTAGATGAGAAAACTGGCCAACAACCCCCAGAGTACTGTTACCAATATCTGTGCAACTTCTCAAATACACTAGAATAAACTAGAGAAAATGCTGGGATTTACCCTGCCAAATTAAATTAAATTACAGGTTTTTACAATCACTAGGACACATTTCTCAATATTTAGGTACATTTTCAAAACTCTTCACTCAGTTCTCCTAACCAACTTACAGCTTGACAGCAGTTAATTTCTCATTCAAAATGCACTGAAACTTCATGTCTCAGATCAACTCATTCTTCCAGAACACTAGAAAAGATTTAACAACAAACACACTTTGTCACTCATAAAACAAAAAACACAAACAACAGGAGCATTACACAATGTTTTCTTTTGTAAAATGCTTTCATAAAACAAGAATGACACTATCTACTGTTTATAATTCACTGCAGTTGATGTTACATGATCCTTTTTGATTACAGCCCAGTTATCATCTATGATAATATTGAGCAGGTGGATACCTATAAGTATCTAGGTGTGGTCATTGATCGTTCATTTACTTGGAAAGCCCACATTGATTATCTTTGTTCAAAATTCCGGCAACGATTGTATTTTTGAAGAAGACTTAGGCTGTTTGGTGTAAATCAGAGAATTATGCAATTATTTCATTATGCCGTTTTAGGTAGTCTTTTAAATTATTGGATGCAAACTTCATATGGCAATCTTTTGGTCCAATTAAAATCACAGCTTGTACGTCTTGTGAAAACTGCAATGTAAGTTATGGGTGTAAGAGAGTACTCATCACTTCAATCAATTTACGAATCGTGGATTTTTTTTTAAATGCACAGACAATAGTGAGTGATTCAAGCCATGTTTTATTTCCAATGTATCAGCTTCTGCCATCATGGAGACGGTATAGAGTCCCACTGAGTAAGAGTAACCGTTACAAAAAATCATTTATTCCTGTATCTATTAATATGTTAAATAGCAAGATGTAGTAATGCCGTTTTTTTAAAACTCTTTTTGGTTTGTGTGTGTATGTATATGTTGTGTACTAATGCAGCTTTGAGTCCAAGACAAATTTCCTGAAAAAGGGCAATAAAGTAAAGTATACTAACAAACTAACTTTTTAACATTACTGTACTAAAATATTACTAAGTTTCCCCTTTTGTATAGATGGTGATGAAACTGAAAGACTAACACTTACATCTAATTATTTTGATAATATTATATTTTAGAATCAGAATATCTATTTCAATGTGATTGAAATTACTTGTTATTTTTAACAGTTTAACAGTACTATTATTATTAACAGTTTTAAAAAGAGTATGTAAACATGTGCAAATTAGCCTGTAGAACATAAAGTTCTGTTGGTGTTTGTGTTTAAGAATAATTAATGTAAATGGAACAAAATGCATTCAATGACATCTTTCAAAGCAGTGATCCATAGTTTAGCTCACATAGACGGAAGGTGTGATCACTGTGTGAACAGAGTTTTGAAAAAGTGACTTTAGTATTGAGAAACTTACATTTTATTTGTGTTTGGAATAATCATTAATTTAGTTTCATTGCGAACATAGTGCTAAACAAGTAAACAAGATTTTATATTTAAATATTATATTATAATATATAATACTGATTTCAGAAAATCCCTGGGAGTGTGAATGAACAGAAATCAAACAATCGCGGGACAAATTATCAGTGTATTTTCCGGAATCTCTGTGTGAACGGGGCTTATGTGAGCCAAACTGTGGATCATTTATTATTGCTTTGGCAAAAAAAAAAAAAAAAATTTCTCACTTAACACAAACACCAACAGACCTTTATGTTCTTTACAGGCCAATTTGCAGATGTTTTAAATTCTGAATCTAAAAAAAACAAAAACAAAAAAATTGTATTTAACTACACCTATACAAGTGTTAATCTCAGTTTCATATTTTTGTACAGTATTGTAAACATGGATAATGTAACATTAACTGCAGTGAACAGTAGATAGTGTAATTCTTGTTTTATTTATTTTTTAAATACATTTTTACAAAAGAAAACTTTACAAAATAAATTTGGCAGGGTAAATCCCAGCGTTTTCTCTAGTTTATTCTAGTGTATTTGAGAAGTTGCACAGATATTGGTAACAGTACTCTGGGGGTTGTTGGCCAGTTTTCTCACCTAAGAAAAACACTGGCCTTTAAGGCCTTCCTGCATTGATATGTAAATTGTGTGTGGGGGGGAAGTGCAACAACTCAATACACACACACACTAGAGTCTACATACACATGAAAAATACCTATTTTAGAAATCAAGGATAGTAATGAGTTATGGTTAAATCATTCAATCATTTATACCACAGCCTTAAATTATGTCTTAAATGATGTCAGGTTAAAAGACCATGATATCTTCTCCGAAACCAACTTACAGCTTGACAGCAGTTCATTTCACATTCAAAATGCACTGAAACTTCATTCATGTCTCAGATCAACTCATTCTTCCAGAACACTAGAAAAGGTTTTACCCCAAAAAAACACACGTTAAATAAAAAAAACACAAATAACAGGAAGCATTATAAAATATTTCTGCTGTTTTCTGTTGTTCAGAATTCACAGCATTATATGTTACATGGTCATTGTTTACAGTACAGTACACATTTTCCCCCAAGTTTCCCCTTTTTATAGATGGTGATGAAACTGAAAGATTAATACCTGTATGTGTTCAGCGACATCTAATTGTTTTGATAGTATTTAATTTTTTAGATTCTGAATATATTTTACTACGGTATTACTGTAGAAGTGTTGCAAATGTCTGTGTCATTCAATGTTGTATTAATGCATTCAGTGACTACATCTTCCAAACTACATATTTCACTTAGACACAACCACTGCCAAAACTCAGAGCCCATTTTTATACACTCTTTTATACACTCAAAACTGTTAAACATAATTGAAAGATCTTATAAACATTGAGATCTTTCAATTTAAATGAATTAATTTCTCACTTAAACACAAAGACCAACAGAACTTGATTTACTATACAGGCTTATTTGCACATGCTTACATATTATTTCCAAGACTGTGTTATTTAATTTAAAAACCTAAGCTAGACTGAAATGTGTAATATTTCTACCGTATACCACATTGATATATATTATTCTGAAATATAATTTTTTTTAAATCAGAAAAATTAAGATGTAGCTAAACACATACACAAGTCTTAGTCTTTCATTTTCATCACCATCTATACAAAAGGTTTGTACATTAATGTAAACATGAACCATGTAACATAAACTGCATTGAATTCTGAACAGCAGAAAATAGTGCATATTGCTGCCTGTTGTTTGTGTGTTTTTTGTTTTGTATATTTAATTTATGTTTGTTGGCTGAAACCTTCACTAGAGTTCTGAAAGAATGCCTTAATTTGAGACATGAATGATGTGTTTTGGTAGTTTTATTGTATGTCGGTTCATTAATGTTAAGTAATATCACTTAAATTAAGTGTAACAATTTTTAGGTCAGCATTTTTTCACCATTCCATGCCCATTTCCACACAAGTTAGTGTACATGCTAAAGATAAGCAGCAGCAGTATGCATGCACATGTTATATTCATTTCATTACACAAATGTACTTATTTTGTCCACTGTTTGATAATAAAGAATGACACGTTTGATTGCTTTTACATTTAGCAGTATCTCTGAATGTGATGGCGATGTTCATAATAACACTAAAACACCAGTCTCAGACAGCTACATATTATCGGCCCGGATCTGGCCCACATCTGGAATCCACACAGCCCGGATGTGGGCCGGATCTGGGCCAACACTATGTTGCTGTCTGGGTTTATTGCCCTAAAAAATACACTGTAAAAAAAATACACAAAGGTCAAAACTCAATTTTATGTTGATTGTTGCATTTAAAATATTCAGATGGTTCAACTAAAGTGCCAGTGTTAAAATACATTGAGAATACTATGACTAACCGGTTAACTGACAGTAAGAATTTTGATCTATTATTACAATCAGTAGTTTCAAGTTTAATTAATTTATAAAGTACATTTAAAACAGCCACAAGACTGGCCAAAGTGCTGTACAAGACAACTAAATACGTATCCTAAATATACACACTCTAATACACAAAAATATAATATAATATATACATTTAAAAAAAAAAAAAAAATCAATATGCCAGAGAAAACAAATACCTTTTTAAAAGAGACTTAAAAATTGTTAGGGAAGATTCGACTCTAATCTCTCATGGCTTGTTTTCACTGAGCGGTACGGTACGGTACGGTATGCATTTATTTCCGTTTCCACTGTCAAAAGTTGTGAATGGTACCAAAAAGCCGAACCTTAACACTTTTTGGGTACCCTTCCGTTGGGGTACCAGCACAGTGGTATGGTACTAAAGGGTGGAGCTAGACTAACTGCAGGACGTTGATTGGTTGACAGAGAATCGTCACTTGCGCGTGCTACAAGGGGTATGACAACATAAGAAGCGCCATCTTTTAATTTACAGTTGAAATATAATACTACTGTTACTGTGTCACGAAATGTAAATTTAAGAGTTTTTCAGGCGAGAATGTAGTTGTTTAAAGCTCAAATCTGTGGTTTATTTATAAAGATTTATGAAAATTTGATCCAGGTTGTGAGATCCAGGCAATCACCATTTGTGTGGCTATAATGTTTAAGATTTCTTTAAATGAAAACGAAAAGAGGCAGTGTGGTGTTTTATAACATATTTTGTTTTATTGTTGCCTAAAATGTACATACAGAGATAACCGGAGTAGCAGAGCGAGCTGACTGACGCTTTGAAGAACGTGCTGTTCCATTAGCAGAATTACCGGACTCGCGTCCTCGGGAGTCATTCTCCTGAGCTGGACTTGGCAAGTCCAAACTGTGCGTACTTGCTATTGAGAAACGCCTAATGTTTCTGCTGATATGGGTGCTTGCAGCATTTTGGTTCTGCTAGACATTAGCGCTGCTTTTGACGCTATATGTCATATCATCCTCCTTGACAGGTTGCGTGTTTTGTTAGGCACCTCTGGCATCTCTTTGCAGTATATTTATTTGGGGAAGAACAAATCGGAGGCAACATTAGTACAGCAGGGCGTCCCGCAGGGGTCAGTACTAGGACCTACTTTGTTCTGCATCTATATGTTGCCACTTGGTGACATTATTAGAAAGTACGGTACGGGGTTTTTCCTTGTTATGCTGATGACATGCAGATCTATGTTAGCTCACTCCCTGATCCAAATCTCGCAATTACAGCTCTTACCGTATGTCTGGAAGAAATAAAGGTATGGATGCATGACAACTATCTTAAGCTTAACAAATCAAAAATGGAACTGTTACTTTTTGGTATGCTGACAGATTTGCACAAACATAACTGTCTAAGTCTGTTTTCTGATTCTGAATTATTGTCTCCAGCATCACAAGTGCGAAATCTAGGTGTTATCTTTGATCCGCATTTGTCATTTGATGCCCATATCAAAATGGTCTCAAAATCTGCATTTTTCCATCTTAAAAATATTGCCAGAATTCAAACTTCTTTATCCCTGTCAGATGCAGAAAGGCTTATTCATGCATTTAATACATTCATATGATAGCACTTTATTGCGTGTAATTCACCTTATTCCGCCCCGCCCACTTTTAATACTTTGCGCTTCCGCAATTTGTCATCCGACTTCCGCTAAACTGACACGGCACATCCGGGTGTAAATCGTAAAGTACACCACAACATTCCGATCGCTTTACATTGTGTTCGTAACACTGTTGGTTAAATTGTTCTATCCTCTTAATCCAATTGTTATGGCAGCCCCTAACTGACCATATAATACTTGACATATTTTACCGTTAGAACAATAGAATTACGTCTAGAAACTAGCGTCCTTTCAGACGGAAGTTGAGGTCCCTCTCAGCCCAAAGTAAGATGACAAAACGAACGTAATGGCGTCACCCTCGTGGAAAATAAGGTGAATACACATGTCATGCACCCTACAACACTAATCCTAACCAAACATATAATACATATTACATATTACACACCATTACTAAACCTACCCTAAACCCACCCATGCGTATCATATGCACACAGAAACTCCTTTTCGCGTATAAATTGCACAATAAACACAATGTGTGCTATAGAGACACATTTAGTGTGACCGGGTTGGAATGACATACCAATTTCACAAATTCACGTTTATGTTGTTTACATGCAGATGGTAAAGGCATCGTTTTCAAAACCTTGCACTTTGAAACTCGTTTTCAAAAGCTTGCATTGTCAGGTGAAAATTGAAAATTATGTCCTGAAGTGTCCATTCTTTATTGCACTTTAGTTTTGTTAATTGTTCATTTAAGTTGGCCTATTTATTATATATACAGTTATATATACACTTTTATTCTGGTTTACTGTGTTCACAGAAGCACTGCGGGTGCTTGATGTGTGAATCCTCATGTTCTGTTGTTTATGCTGCTATTTGCACATGTAAATCTACATTTTTTAGGTTTTTGAATTGGTCACAGACACCTATCTATTCTAAGTCCATTTAATTCTAATCTAACCTTCAAATCATGTCAGTTAACTGATGATGACTGGTTAACAACCATCAGCTTTCAGTCAGAAAACAAAATGTTAAATGAACATCCCTACTTCATATATTTCAACTGAACCAACTAAAAATGTTCAGTGCAGCAAGTCGACATAACATTTTGAGATTGACCTCCAAAATCTTTACAGTGTGTTTGTGATGGCAAGAAATGTACAAAGCAGCCAAACACGTATCGTTCTTTACCATCCAACTGGGGACGCGAAGTTCATTTTGATTAATAAAATCATTATTCACTGTATAAAGTATGCTTTACGCTATACTAAATATAGGTCACTATAGTGACCTGAAATCGTTACCTTAAAGAGCTATTTCTGTTTGATTAATCCTATAAACCCTAAAGGGACTGCATAACCAAGCATAGAAAGTAAAAAAATTATATTATGAATGATAAGAGGATATTCTCGCCTCTGCTTTTGAACTGTTGCTGCCGGACCGTCTGTATTTTTTACCCCGTTGTAGATTTAAATGGTCTTTCCTCAAGCAATTCAATTCAATTTAGTCTGTCTTTATTTTGTAACTATAGTTACAAAATAAAGACAGACTTAACTGTTCACACACACACACACACACACACACAGTTCCATTGCAGGCTATTGCGAGTCCCCTCTTGTATAGGTAGAAATCGTTCAGAGATGATATTCCATCTTGGCATGTTTAAAATATTATTATTTTTTGCATATTTGAAGTTATATTATGAAAAAAGACCTTAAAAGAAAATTGTGTATTTCATTTTTGTTTCTTCAAAATGACCAGATGCAGCAAGTCAACTCAAAAGTTTTGAATTAGATCAAGAAAGGTCCACTGTTGGATGGTAACGAACGACATATGTTTGGTTGCATTTAAATTTAGCAATATTTCAAACACTGAATATCTCTGTACATCAACATCCTAGAAACAAAGGAAACAGAAAAATAAGGACATGTCTATTGATTTTTTTTAAGAGTAGAAATTATGTTTTAATTAATAGGCAGCCAATACTATCAGTCACATTATTAATATCTTAATAATATAATAATAATTACATTATAATTATGACATTGAGTTGCAGATCCCCTCTTGGCATGTTTTTTTTTTTTATATATAAAAAAATGCATATTTGAAGTTATATTATGAGAAATATAATATAATATATATGGTAACCCTTTATAATAACTGCATCCTATTAATCATTAGTTAAGCATTGGTAAACAGATAAATCATTATTCATAAAGCAGACATTAATAAGCAGTTTATAAATACACCTTTAAACGCTGTATTATTGAGTTAGAAGCATATCTATAATGTGTTTAATAATTGCATTTTCATACTTTATTAAATATTAATTATCAATTTATCATTTCTAAATGAAGTATAGCATTATTTACAAACCAGTTATTTAGGTGTTTACAGTGATTAATAAGATCACTTAGAAAGTGTGAGTAAATATAGTAGATTCAGGGAGTTATAAAGCATTTAGTAGTGGTCAGTTCACTATTTTGCGAGCTCATCTAAAGTGAGGACTAGTTATGCTTTGTAAATAATTTATAAAGGAGATTTAAAGACTCAGTTATCTTCTAAACAGAAAAAGGGAACAAACACACACAGTGATAGAGAACATAGAAATATTAACAGCCTTTAAATCTCCTTTATAAATGCTTTACAAGGCATAACTAGTCCTCACTTTAGATGAGCTCACAAAAACTCGTTTTCAAAAGCTTGCATTGTCAGGCCCCCAAAATGGCATTTTCGTTGAAATGAACGGCCAAAACGTTTTCAGTTTTCAGTTGAAAATGATGTCGTGTAAACAGACCCTAAAGCGTGTATTATTTATTGCACTTTAGTTTTGTTAATTGTTCATTTAAGTTGGCCTATTTATTATATATACAGTTATATATACACTTTTATTCTGGTTTACTGTGTTCACAGAAGCACTGCGGGTGCTTGATGTGTGAATCCTCATGTTCTGTTGTTTATGCTGCTATTTGCACATGTAAATCTAAATTTTTTAGGTATTTGAATCGGTCACAGACTATTCTATTCTAAGTCCATTTAATTCTAATCTAACCTTCAAATCATGTCAGTTAACTGATGATGACTGGTTAACAACCATCAGCTTTCAGTCAGAAAACAAAATGTTAAATGAACATCCCTACTTCATATATTTCAACTGAACCAACTAAAAATGTTCAGTGCAGCAAGTCGACATAACATTTTGAGATTGACCTCCAAAATCTTTACAGTGTGTTTGTGATGGCAAGAAATGTACAAAGCAGCCAAACACGTATCGTTCTTTACCATCCAACTGGGGACGCGAAGTTCATTTTGATTAATAAAATCATTATTCACTGTATAAAGTATGCTTTACGCTATACTAAATATAGGTCACTATAGTGACCTGAAATCGTTACCTTAAAGAGCTATTTCTGTTTGATTAATCCTATAAACCCTAAAGGGACTGCATAACCAAGCATAGAAAGTATCTATGAAGAGAGAAAATAAGCGTTAAATAAGAAAAATAATGTTATGAATGATAAAAGGCGTAATATATAATATACTATATAATATACTATATATATATAGTTACATAATGAAGACAGACTTCACTGCCAGTTCACTTCACTGTTCACACACACACACACACACACACAGCTCCATTGCAGCCAAGTCCCCTCTTGTATAGATAGAGATCGTTCCGAGAGTCCCCTCTCGGCCAGTGTAGAGCGACATTGGTCTGTTAGTAATATAGATATGTATGTGTGTGTGCAATGACACATAACAATGGCAAGTAAATTGTTAGGGACTGCATAACCAAGCATAGAAAGTAAAAAAATTATATTATGAATGATAAGAGGATATTCTCGCCTCTGCTTTTGAACTGTTGCTGCCGGACCGTCTGTATTTTTTACCCCGTTGTAGATTTAAATGGTCTTTCCTCAAGCAATTACATTCAATTAAGTCTGTCTTTATTTTGTAACTATAGTTACAAAATAAAGACAGACTTAACTGTTCACACACACACACACACACACACAGTTCCATTGCAGGCTATTGCGAGTCCCCTCTTGTACAGGTAGAAATCGTTCAGAGATGATATTCCATCTTGGCATGTTTAAAATATTATTATTTTTTGCATATTTGAAGTTATATTATGAAAAAAGACCTTAAAAGAAAATTGTGTATTTCATTTTTGTTTCTTCAAAATGACCAGATGCAGCAAGT
>NC_138735.1:35153945-35156445 GCF_965113295.1 Leuciscus leuciscus
TCTCACACACTCACACTCTCACACTCTCACACTCACTCTCTCTCACACACTCACACTCACACTCTCACACTCTCTCTCTCACTCTCACACTCTCACACTCTCACACACTCACTCACACACTCACACTCACACTCACACTCACACACTCTCTCACTCTCACACTCACTCTCACACACTCACACTCACACTCTCACACTCACACACTCTCTCTCACTCTCACACTCACATACTCACTCTCACACCCACAATCACTCTCTCTCACACTCTCACTCTCTCTCACTCTCACACTCACACACTCACTCTCACTTTCACAATCACTCTCTCTCTCACACTCTCACACTCACACACTCTCACACTCACTCACTCGCTCACTCACACACTCACTCTCTCACTCACACTCACTCTCACAATCTCACACTCTCTCTCACACTCACTCTCACACTCTCACACTCTCACACTCACTCTCACACTCACACTCACACTCTCACTCACACTCTCACACACTCACTCACACTCACACTCACACTCACACTCACACTCACTCACTCACTCTCACACTCACACTCACACTCACACTCACACTCACACTCTCAATCACACTCTCACACTCACTCTCACACACTCACACACTCACACTCACTCTCACTCACACTCACACTCACACTTTCACACTCTCACACTCACTCACAAACACACTCACTCTCTCTCACTCACACTCACTCTCACACTCTCACACACTCACTCTCACACTCACTCTCACACTCACTCTCACACTCTCTCTCACACACTCTTACACTCACTCTCACACTCACACTCTCACACACTCACTCACACTCACACTCACTCACTCTCACACTCTCAATCACACTCTCACACTCACTCTCACACACTCACAACACTCACACTCACTCTCACTCACACTCTCACACTCACACTTTCACACTCTCACACTCACTCACACTCACACACTCTCTCACTCTCACTCTCACTCACTCTCAATCACACTCTCACACTCACACTCACACACTCTCACACTCACACTCACTCTCACACTCACACTCACACTCACACTCACACACTCACTCTCACTCTCACACTCACACTCACACTCACTCAAACTCACACTCACTCACACTCACACTCACACTCACACTCACACACTCTCTCACACTCTCACACTCAGTCTCACACTCAGTCTCACACTCACTCTCAGTCTCACACTCAATCTCACACTCACACTCACACTCTCACACACTCTCACACTCTCACACAATCACACTCACTCACACACTCACACTCTCACAATCTCACTCTCTCTCACTCACACTCACACTCTCTCTCACTCTCACGCTCACACTCTCTCTCACTCTCACTCTCACACTCTCACTCTCTCTCACACTCACACACTCACTCTCACACTCACACTCACAATCACTCTCTCTCTCACACACTCACACTCTCTCTCACTCTCACTCACACTCACACTCTCACACACTTACACTCATTCTCTCTCACACACTCACTCTCACACACTCACTCTAACACTCACTCTCACACTCACACACTCACTCACACTCATACTCACACACTCTCACACTCACTCACACTCACTCACTCACTCTCACACTCACTCACTCACTCACTCTCACACTCACTCTCACTTTCACTCTCACTCACACACTCACTCACTCACACACTCACACTCTCACAATCTCACTCTCTCTCACTTACACTCACTCTCACACACTCACACTCACACTCACTCACTCACACACACACACACACACACACACACACACACACACACACACACACACACACACACACACACACACACACACACACACACACACACAGACACACACACTCTCACACACACACTCTCTCTCACACACTCACACTCACACTCTCACACTCTCTCTCTCACTCTCACACTCTCACACTCTCACACACTCACTCACACACTCACACTCACACTCACACTCACACACTCTCACACTCTCTCTCACTCTCACACTCACTCTCACACACTCACACTCACACTCTCACACTCACTCACACTCACACTCACACACTCTCTCTCACTCTCACACTCACATACTCACTCTCACACCCACAATCACTCTCTCTCACACTCTCACTCTCTCTCACTCTCACACTCACACACTCACTCTCACACTCACAATCACTCTCTCTCTCACACTCTCACACTCACACACTCTCACACTCACTCACTCGCTCACTCACACACTCACTCTCTCACTCACACTCACTCTCACAATCTCACACTCTCTCTCACACTCACTCTCACACTCTCACACTCACTCTCACACTCACACTCACACTCACACTCTCACACACTCACTCACACTCACACTCACACTCACACTCACACTCACACTCACTCACTCACTCTCACACTCACACTCACACTCTCACTCTCAATCACACTCTCACACTCACTCTCACACACTCACACACTCACACTCACTCTCACTCA
>NC_138735.1:35171445-35173945 GCF_965113295.1 Leuciscus leuciscus
AACTGTTATACAGTGGAGCTTCTGCAATGTTAAAGGTTGGAGGTGGGCTAAGTTGTCCAGTCTTGGTTCAGAGAGGTATAAGACAAGGCTGTCCTTTGTCAGGACAGCTGTACTCTCTAGCAATTGAACCACTGCTATGTAAACTGCAAGGGTTTCTAGTTAAAGGTTGTGAAAACAGGCCAATCACTCTTTCGGCCTATGCTGATGACATCACTGTTTTTATTAGAAGTGAAACGGATGTAGGGAATTTGAAAAATGTTTTAAATGTTTACGAAAAGGCTTCATCAGCTAAAGTAAATTGGGAGAAGAGTGAAGGATATTTATTAGGAGATTGGCAGGGAAGGACCCCTCCTGTGCTTCCAGGGGGAGTTAAATGGGGAAGACAGGGTTTGAAAATGTTGGGAGTATTTTTAGGAACAGATCAATATAGGCAGAAAAACTGGGAGGGTATGGTGGAGAAAATGTGTGACCGGTTGTCTCGATGGTCGTGGGTTCTGCCCCAGCTATCGTATAGGGGCAGGGTATTGGTCACGAACAATCTGGCTGCATCTGCATTATGGCACAAAATGAATGTTCTGGATCCCCCAGAAAGTGTGGTGGAAGAGTTACAAAGAAAGCTAATTGACTTTTTCTGGGATGGACAGCATTGGAAAAAATCTGCTGTACTTTTCCTACCTATCCAAGAGGGAGGACAAGGCCTAATGGACATTAACAGCAGAATAAAGACATTCCGACTTCAAGCAGCACAAAGATTGCTGTATGCGGAGCCGTGCTGGGCTGATACGGCGTGTGCTGTGTTGAGGAAAATGAACATTTTCAAGTATGATGTGCAATTGTTTTTGATCAACTTGAGGAATGTTTCCCCTTTCTACAAGACAGTTTTAAGAGCGTGGACCTCAACGTTCATGATCAAGAGGGTGCTCTCAAATATCGGACCCTGGACAGAGAACGAACCACTTTTTAATAACCCGCTGATACCAGCACCGGCACTGGAGCCCAGAAGCATCCAGAATGTAATGGCAAGAGCGGGGTGTACAAGAATTGCTGACCTAAAGACTGGTGAAAACTGGAAAAGTCCAGAGGAGATGTGCAATAAGACAGGTATCAAGTCCATAAGGGTAATGAAGAGAATAATGGATGGAACTGTCTCTGCATTGCCTTCTGTCTTCAGACAAAACCCAGAGGAAGACGAGGTTCCTGAACAGAACGGAGGGAGTCTCTTTCCCCAAGTGGAAGTCTCAGCAGCGGTAGATGAGGAGCCAGAGGAAGGTTCTCTTCTACATTTCAGGACTCCTGTGCTGGAAGGTTTCGAGACTGTCTCAAAAAAGGCCATGTACAATATTTGCGTGAAAGTGTCCCATTATAACGTGCTCAAGGATTGTAAGGAGACAAAGTGGTCAGATTTGTTCGGGCCGGACTCGTCCCCTAGAGGATGCTGGAGGTCCCTATACAAACCTCCTATAGAGAAACGCACGGCGGATCTCCAATGGAGGGTTGTTCACTGGGCGGTAGCTACAAACAGGCACGTGGCACACATTGACCCCACTGTAGGGAAAGAATGTCCTTTTTGTGGCACTGAGGAGTCAGTAGATCATTTGTTTTTAAATTGTTTAAGGTTAAGAGGATTGTTTCAGATCTTAGATGGGTGGGTCAGAGATTTTGGGGTAGGGTTCAATAATGAATTTTTTATTTTTGGACCAAAATATGTTGCATCAGAACGAAAAAAATCTCGTTAATTAACTTTGTGGTTGGAGGAGCCAAGATGGCAATATGGTTAACACGGAAAAGGAAACTGAAAGGAGAGGGGGAAGTAGGTCCTGAGGTGGTTTTAAAGGAACTTATAGCAACTAGAATCAAGGCAGAGTTTGCTTATTTTACCAATGAATAATATGGACAGATTTGTTGAACTTTTGGCTTTGAATGATGTTTTGTGCTCTGTGGATTTTGAAAATGAGCTGGTGTTAAATTTATGAGTAAAAAAAAAAAAAAAAAAAAAAAAAAAATGTATCCAATATTTTGTAATGTTTATAAGAATGGTTGAGTTTTTGAGTGGGTATATATGTGTATTTATCAATGTACATCTGTGAAAAATAGATGTTTATGAGGAATGTCTATATTGTGTAAGTAGAAATAAAGGTGTGTTAAAGGTCTCTCTCACTCTCACTCACACTCACACTCTCAATCACACTCTCAATCACACTCTCACTCACTCTCACACACTCACACACTCACACTCACTCTCTCTCACACACTCACACTCACACTCTCACACTCTCTCTCACTCTAACACTCACTCTCACACTCACACACTCACTCACACTCACACTCACACACTCTCACACTCACTCTCACTCACACACTCACTCACACACTCACTCACACACCACTCACACACACACACACACACACACACACACACACACACACACACACACACACACACACACACACACACACACACACTCACAATTCACTCTCTCTCACTCACACTCTCACACTC